>NW_027018048.1:0-103856 GCF_032854445.1 Liolophura sinensis | reverse complement strand
AAGACGTCAAATCTTTGGGCTAAGCCCATTTAACTCACCCAGCAATTGTCTTACTTCTCAGTCCAAGACAATCTCAATGTCTTTTATCTACGTGTAGAAAAACCACACCATTTGTACATAAAAAAAAAAACAAGGTACTTGATACAGTCTGCTGTAAAAAGTTCAACTGACCACAGACCCACATGAATAAGGTGCCTAAAGATGCGGAATTGGGGCCAGGCATCGGCAGCTGTTAAAAAATTGCAAATATCCCTGGTTTCCATGGAGTAAGAGCCGTTGCTGGGCACGTGATTATGACATCAATGATCATTCAATTGTCGCTACAGCCAAAAGTATTGGTCGGAGAGCAACGTGGTTTGCACCATTCGATTTCTCGTCACAAAATACGTCGGATTAGCCTCTTACCAGCAGCACTGGAACAGTTTTTTCCACTTTTGCATTTTTGCCTGGGTGTTTTGTTAATTGAAATCGGCTACACTGTACTCTGTACAATCGCGAGTGGTCATTACTATATTCAACTTTTGACTATAAGTTATGTGCCCTTCGGTAGCCCAGAAGACCTGAAATCTTTGGGCCAAGCCCATTTAACTCACCCAGCAATTGTCTTATTTCTAAGTCCAAGACAATCTCAATGTCTTTATCTACGTGTAGAAAAAACCACACCATTTGTACATGAAAAAACACAAGGTACTTGATACAGTCTGCTGTAAAAAAGTACAACTTAACACTGACCCACATTTATAAGGTGCCAAAAGATGCGGAATTGGGCCAGGCATCGGCAGTTGGTAAAAATTGCAAATTTTCCTGGTATCCATGGAGTAAGAGCCGTTGCTGGGCACGTGATTATGACATCAATGATCATTCAATTGTCGCTACAGCCAAAAGTATTGGTCGGAGAGCAACGCGGATTGCACCATTCGATTTCTCGTCACAAATTACGTCGGATTAGCCTCTTACTAGTAGCACTGGAACAGTTTTTCCACTTTTGCATTTTTACCTGGTCTTTTTGTTAATTGAAATCGGCTACACTGTACTCTGTACAATCGCGACTGGTCATTACTATATTCAACTTTTGACTATAAGTTATGTGCCCTTCGGTAGCCCAGAAGACGACAAATCTTTGGGCCAAGCCCATTTAACTCACCCAGCAATTGCCTTACTTCTAAGTGCAAGACAATCTCAATGTCTTTATCTACGTGTAGAAAAACCACACCATTTGTACGTGAAAAACACAAGGTACTTGATACAGTCTGCTGTAAAAAGTACAACTTAACACTGACCCACTTCAGTAAGGTGCAAAAAGATGCAGAATTGAGCCAGGCATCGGCAGCTGTTGAAAAATTGCAAATTTCCCTGGTTTCCATGGAGTAAGAGACGTTGCTGGGCACGTGATTATGACATCAATGATCATTCAAATTGTCACTACAGCCAAAAGTATTGGTCGGAGAGCAACGCGGTTTGCACCATTCGATTTCTCGTCACAAAATACGTCGGATTAGCTTCTTACTAGCAGCACTGGAACAGTTTTTCCACTTTTGCATTTTTACCTGGTCTTTTTGTTAATTGAAATCGGCTTACACTGTACTCTGTACAATCGCGACTGGTCATTACTATATTCAACTTTTGACTATAAGTTATGTGCCCTTCGGTAGCCCAGAAGACGTCAAATCTTTGGGCTAAGCCCATTTAACTCCACCCAGCAATTGTCTTACTTCTAAGTCTAAGACAATCTCAATGTCTTTATCTACGTGTAGAAAAACCACACCATTTGTACATAAAAAACACAAGGTACTTGATACAGTCTGCTGTATAAAGTACAACTGAACACTGACCCACATTTATAAGGTGCCAAAAGATGCGGAATTGGGCAGGCATCGGCAGCTGTTAAAAAATTGCAAATATCCCTGGTTTCCATGGAGTAAGAGCTGTTTACTGGGCACGTGATTATGACATAAATGATCATTGAATTGTCTCTACAGCCAAAAGTATTGGTCAGAGAGCAACGCGGTTTGCACCATTCGATTTCTCGCCACAAAATACGTCGGATTAGCCTCTTACTAGTAGCACTGGAACAGTTTTTCCACTTTTGCATTTTTACCTGGTCTTTTTGTTAATTGAAATCGGCTACACTGTACTCTGTACAATCGCGACTGGTCATTACTATATTCAACTTTTGACTATAAGTTATGTGCCCTTCGGTAGCCCAGAAGACGACAAATCTTTGGGCTAAGCCCATTTAACTCACCCAGCAATTGTCTTACTTCTAAGTCCAAGACAATCTCAATGTCTTTATCTACGTGTAGAAAAACCAGACCATTTGTACATAAAAAACACAAGGTACTTGATACAGTCTGCTGTAAAAAGTTCAACTGACCACACGACCCCACATGAATAAGGTGCCTAAAGATGCGGGAATTGGGCCAGGCATCGGCAGCTGTTAAAAATTGCAAATATCCCTGGTTTCCATGGAGTAAGAGCCGTTGCTGGGCACGTGATTATGACATCAATGATCATTCAATTGTCGCTACAGCCAACAGTATTGGTCGGAGAGCAACGCGGATTGCACCATTCGATTTCTCGTCACAAAATACGTCGGATTAGCCTTTTACTAGTAGCACTGGAACAGTTTTTCCACTTTTGCATTTTTGCCTGGGTGTTTTGTTAATTGAAATCGGCTACACTGTACTCTGTACAATCGCGACTGGTCATTACTATATTCAACTTTTGACTATAAGTTATGTGCCCTTCGGTAGCCCAGAAGGACCTGAAATCTTTGGGCCAAGCCCATTTAACTCACCCAGCAATTGTCTTATTTCTAAGTCCAAGACAATCTCAATGTCTTTATCTACGTGTAGAAAAACCGCACCATTTGTACATGAAAAACACAAGGTACTTGATACAGTCTGCTGTAAAAAGTACAACTAAACACTGACCCACATTTATAAGGTGCCAAAAGATGCGGAATTGGGCAGGCATCGGCAGTTGTTAAAAAAATGCAAATTTCCCTGGTTTCCATGGAGTAAGAGACGTTGCTGGGCACGTGATTATGACATCAATGATCATTCAATTGTCACTACAGCCAAAAGTATTGGTCGGAGAGCAACGCGGTTTGCACCATTCGATTTCTCGTCACAAAATACGTCGGATTAGCCTCTTACCAGCAGCACTGGAACAGTTTTTCCACTTTTGCATTTTTACCTGGTCTTTTTGTTAATTGAAATCGGCTACACTGTACTCTGTACAATCGCGACTGGTCATTACTATATTCAACTTTTGACTATAAGTTATGTGCCCTTCGGTAGCCCAGAAGACGTCAAATCTTTGGGCTAAGGCCCATTTAACTCACCCAGCAATTGTGTTACTCCTAAGTGCAAGACAATCTCAATGTCTTTATTTACGTGTAGAAAAACCACACCATTTGTACATAAAAATCACAAGGTACTTGATACAGTATGCTGTAAAAAGTACAAGAGACAACAGACCCACATGAATAAGGTGCCAAAAGATGCGGAATTTAGCCAGGCATCGGCAGCTGTTAAAAAATTGCAAATTTTCCTGGTTTCCATGGAGTAGGAGCCGTTGCTGGGCACGTGATTATGACATCAATGATCATTCAATTGTCAGTACAGCCAACAGTATTGGTCGGAGAGCAACGCGGTTTGCACCATTCGATTTCTCGTCACAAAATAAGTCGGATTAGCCTCTTACCAGCAGCACTGGAACAGTTTTTCCACTTTTGCATTTTTACCTGGTCTTTTTGTTAATTGAAATCGGCTACACTGTACTCTGTACAATCGCGACTGGTCATTACTATATTCAACTTTTGACTATAAGTTATGTGCCCTTCGGTAGCCCAGAAGACGTCAAATCTTTGGGCTAAGCCCATTTAACTCACCCAGCAATTGTGTTACTTCTAAGTGCAAGACAATCTCAATGTCTTTATCTACGTGTAGAAAAACCAGACCATTTGTACATAAAAAACACAAGGTACTTGATACAGTCTGCTGTATAAAGTACAACTGAACACTGATCCACATTTATAAGGTTCCAAAAGATGCGGAATTGGGCCAGGCATCGGCAGCTGTTAAAAAATTGCAAATATCCCTGGTTTCCATGGAGTAAGAGCCGTTACTGGGCACGTGATTATGACATCAATGATCATTGAATTGTCTCTACAGCCAAAAGTATTGGTCAGAGAGCAACGCGGTTTGCACCATTCGATTTCTCGCCACAAAATACGTCGGATTAGCCTCTTACTAGTAGCACTGGAACAGTTTTTCCCCTTTTGCATTTTTACCTGGTCTTTTTGTTAATTGAAATCGGCTACACTGTACTCTGTACAATCGCGAGTGGTCATTACTATATTCAACTTTTGACTATAAGTTATGTGCCCTTCGGTAGCCCAGAAGACCTGAAATCTTTGGGCCAAGCCCATTTAACTCACCCAGCAATTGTCTTATTTCTAAGTCCAAGACAATCTCAATGTCTTTATCTACGTGTAGAAAAACCACACCATTTGTACATGAAAAATACAAGGTACTTGATACAGTCTGCTGTAAAAAGTACAACTTAACACTGATCCACATTTATAAGGTGCCAAAAGATGCGGAATTGGGCCAGGCATCGGCAGTTGTTAAAAATTGCAAATTTTCCTGGTTTCCATGGAGTAAGAGCCGTTGCTGGGCACGTGATTATGACATCAATGATCATTCAATTGTCGCTACAGCCAAAAGTATTGGTCGGAGAGCAACGCGGATTGCACCATTCGATTTCTCGTCACAAATTACGTCGGATTAGCCTCTTACTAGTAGCACTGGAACAGTTTTTCCACTTTTGCATTTTTACCTGGTCTTTTTGTTAATTGAAATCGGCTACACTGTACTCTGTACAATCGCGACTGGTCATTACTATATTCAACTTTTGACTATAAGTTATGTGCCCTTCGGTAGCCCAGAAGACGACAAATCTTTGGGCCAAGCCCATTTAACTCACCCAGCAATTGCCTTACTTCTAAGTGCAAGACAATCTCAATGTCTTTATCTACGTGTAGAAAAACCACACCATTTGTACGTGAAAAACACAAGGTACTTGATACAGTCTGCTGTAAAAAGTACAACTGAACACTGACCCACTTCAGTAAGGTGCAAAAAGATGCAGAATTGAGCCAGGCATCGGCAGCTGTTGAAAAATTGCAAATTTCCCTGGTTTCCATGGAGTAAGAGCTGTTACTGGGCACGTGATTATGACATAAATGATCATTGAATTGTCTCTACAGCCAAAAGTATTGGTCAGAGAGCAACGCGGTTTGCACCATTCGATTTCTCGCCACAAAATACGTCGGATTAGCCTCTTACTAGTAGCACTGGAACAGTTTTTCCACTTTTGCATTTTTACCTGGTCTTTTTGTTAATTGAAATCGGCTACACTGTACTCTGTACAATCGCGACTGGTCATTACTATATTCAACTTTTGACTATAAGTTATGTGCCCTTCGGTAGCCCAGAAGACGACAAATCTTTGGGCTAAGCCCATTTAACTCACCCAGCAATTGTCTTACTTCTAAGTCCAAGACAATCTCAATGTCTTTATCTACGTGTAGAAAAACCAGACCATTTGTACATAAAAAAAAGAAGGTACTTGATACAGTCTGCTGTAAAAAGTTCAACTGACCACAGACCCACATGAATAAGGTGCCTAAAGATGCGGAATTGGGCCAGGCATCGGCAGCTGTTAAAAAATTGCAAATATCCCTGGTTTCCATGGAGTAAGAGCCGTTGCTGGGCACGTGATTATGACATCAATGATCATTCAATTGTCGCTACAGCCAACAGTATTGGTCGGAGAGCAACGCGGATTGCACCATTCGATTTCTCGTCACAAAATACGTCGGATTAGCCTTTTACTAGTAGCACTGGAACAGTTTTTCCACTTTTGCATTTTTGCCTGGGTGTTTTGTTAATTGAAATCGGCTACACTGTACTCTGTACAATCGCGACTGGTCATTACTATATTCAACTTTTGACTATAAGTTATGTGCCCTTCGGTAGCCCAGAAGACCTGAAATCTTTGGGCCAAGCCCATTTAACTCACCCAGCAATTGTCTTATTTCTAAGTCCAAGACAATCTCAATGTCTTTATCTACGTGTAGAAAAACCGCACCATTTGTACATGAAAAACACAAGGTACTTGATACAGTCTGCTGTAAAAAGTACAACTAAACACTGACCCACATTTATAAGGTGCCAAAAGATGCGGAATTGGGCCAGGCATCGGCAGTTGTTAAAAAATTGCAAATTTCCCTGGTTTCCATGGAGTAAGAGACGTTGCTGGGCACGTGATTATGACATCAATGATCATTCAATTGTCACTACAGCCAAAAGTATTGGTCGGAGAGCAACGCGGTTTGCACCATTCGATTTCTCGTCACAAAATACGTCGGATTAGCCTCTTACCAGCAGCACTGGAACAGTTTTTCCACTTTTGCATTTTTACCTGGTCTTTTTGTTAATTGAAATCGGCTACACTGTACTCTGTACAATCGCGACTGGTCATTACTATATTCAACTTTTGACTATAAGTTATGTGCCCTTCGGTAGCCCAGAAGACGTCAAATCTTTGGGCTAAGCCCATTTAACTCACCCAGCAATTGTGTTACTTCTAAGTGCAAGACAATCTCAATGTTTTTTTTTACGTGTAGAAAAACCACACCATTTGTACATAAAAATCACAAGGTACTTGATACAGTATGCTGTAAAAAGTACAAGAGACAACAGACCCACATGAATAAGGTGCCAAAAGATGCGGAATTTAGCCAGGCATCGGCAGCTGTTAAAAAATTGCAAATTTTCCTGGTTTCCATGGAGTAAGAGCCGTTGCTGGGCACGTGATTATGACATCAATGATCATTCAATTGTCAGTACAGCCAACAGTATTGGTCGGAGAGCAACGCGGTTTGCACCATTCGATTTCTCGTCACAAAATACGTCGGATTAGCCTCTTACCAGCAGCACTGGAACAGTTTTTCCACTTTTGCATTTTTACCTGGTCTTTTTGTTAATTGAAATCGGCTACACTGTACTCTGTACAATCGCGACTGGTCATTACTATATTCAACTTTTGACTATAAGTTATGTGCCCTTCGGTAGCCCAGAAGACGTCAAATCTTTGGGCTAAGCCCATTTAACTCACCCAGCAATTGTCTTACTTCTAAGTCTAAGACAATCTCAATGTCTTTATCTATGTGTAGAAAAACCAGACCATTTGTACATAAAAAACACAAGGTACTTGATACAGTCTGCTGTATAAAGTACAACTGAACACTGATCCACATTTATAAGGTTCCAAAAGATGCGGAATTGGGCCAGGCATCGGCAGCTGTTAAAAAATTGCAAATATCCCTGGTTTCCATGAAGTAAGAGCCGTTACTGGGCACGTGATTATGACATAAATGATCATTGAATTGTCTCTACAGCCAAAAGTATTGGTCAGAGAGCAACGCGGTTTGCACCATTCGATTTCTCGCCACAAAATACGTCGGATTAGCCTCTTACCAGCAGCACTGGAACAGTTGTTTCACTTTTGCATTTTTGCCTGGGTGTTTTGTTAATTGAAATCGGCTACACTGTACTCTGTACAATCGCGACTGGTCATTACTATATTCAACTTTTGACTATAAGTTATGTGCCCTTCGGTAGCCCAGTAGACCTGAAATCTTTGGGCTAAGCCCATTTAACTCACCCAGCAATTGTCTTACTTCTAAGTCCAAGGCAATCTCAATGTCTTTATCTACGTGTAAAAAAACCAGACCATTTGTACATAAAAAAAACAAGGTACTTGATACAGTCTGCTGTAAAAAGTTCAACTGAACACAGACCCACATGAATAAGGTGCCTAAAGATGCGGAATTGGGCCAGGCATCGGCAGCTGTTAAAAAATTGCAAATATCCCTGGTTTCCATGGAGTAAGAGCCGTTGCTGGGCACGTGATTATGACATCAATGATCATTCAATTGTCTCTACAGCCAAAAGTATTGGTCAGAGAGCAACGCGGTTTGCACCATTCGATTTCTCGCCACAAAATACGTCGGATTAGCCTCTTACTAGTAGCACTGGAACAGTTTTTCCACTTTTGCATTTTTACCTGGTCTTTTTGTTTATTGAAATCGGCTACACTGTACTTTGTACAATCGCGACTGGTTATTACTATATTCAACTTTTGACTATAAGTTATGTGCCCTTCGGTAGGCCAGAAGACGACAAATCTTTGGGCCAAGCCCATTTAACTCACCCAGCAATTGCCTTACTTCTAAGTGCAAGACAATCTCAATGTC
Source organism: Liolophura sinensis (assembly GCF_032854445.1). Classification (NCBI taxonomy): domain Eukaryota; kingdom Metazoa; phylum Mollusca; class Polyplacophora; order Chitonida; family Chitonidae; genus Liolophura; species Liolophura sinensis. The sequence goes on along the minus strand of NW_027018048.1, from coordinate 95,527 downwards.
TTTATTTACGTGTAGAAAAACCACACCATTTGTACATGAAAAACACAAGGTACTTGATACAGTCTGCTGTAAAAAGTACAACTTAACACTGACCCACATTTATAAGGTGCCAAAAGATGCGGAATTGGGCCAGGCATCGGCAGTTGTTAAAAAATTGCAAATTTTCCTGGTTTCCATGGAGTAAGAGCCGTTGCTACGCACGTGATTATGACATAAATGATCATTCAATTGTCACTACAGCCAAAAGTGTTGGTCGGAGAGCAACGCGGTTTGCACCATTCGATTTCTCGTCACAAAATACGTCGGATTAGCCTCTTACCAGCAGCACTGGAACAGTTTTTCCACTTTTGCATTTTTACCTGGTCTTTTTGTTAATTGAAATCGGCTACACTGTACTCTGTACAATCGCGACTGGTCATTACTATATTCAACTTTTGACTATAAGTTATGTGCCCTTCGGTAGCCCAGAAGACGTCAAATCTTTGGGCTAAGCCCATTTAACTCACCCAGCAATTGTCTTACTTCTAAGTCTAAGACAATCTCAATGTCTTTATCTACGTGTAGAAAAACCACACCATTTGTACATGAAAAACACAAGGTACTTGATACAGTCTGCTGTAAAAAGTACAACTTAACACTGACCCACATTTATAAGGTGCCAAAAGATGCGGAATTGGGCCAGGCATCGGCAGTTGTTAAAAAATTGCAAATTTTCCTGGTTTCCATGGAGTAAGAGCCGTTGCTACGCACGTGATTATGACATAAATGATCATTCAATTGTCACTACAGCCAAAAGTATTGGTCGGAGAGCAACGCGGTTTGCACCATTCGATTTCTCGTCACAAAATACGTCGGATTAGCCTCTTACCAGCAGCACTGGAACAGTTTTTCCACTTTTGCATTTTTACCTGGTCTTTTTGTTAATTGAAATCGGCTACACTGTACTCTGTACAATCGCGACTGGTCATTACTATATTCAACTTTTGACTATAAGTTATGTGCCCTTCGGTAGCCCAGAAGACGTCAAATCTTTGGGCTAAGCCCATTTAACTCACCCAGCAATTGTCTTACTTCTAAGTCTAAGACAATCTCAATGTCTTTATCTACGTGTAGAAAAACCAGACCATTTGTACATAAAAAACACAAGGTACTTGATACAGTCTGCTGTATAAAGTACAACTGAACACTGACGCACATTTATAAGGTGCCAAAAGATGCGGAATTGGGCCAGGCATCGGCAGCTGTTAAAAAATTGCAAATATCCCTGGTTTCCATGGAGTAAGAGCCGTTACTGGGCACGTGATAATGACATAAATGATCATTGAATTGTCTCTACAGCCAAAAGTATTGGTCAGAGAGCAACGCGGTTTGCACCATTCGATTTCTCGCCACAAAATACGTCGGATTAGCCTCTTACTAGTAGCACTGGAACAGTTTTTCCACTTTTGCATTTTTACCTGGTCTTTTTGTTAATTGAAATCGGCTACACTGTACTCTGTACAATCGCGACTGGTCATTACTATATTCAACTTTCGACTATAAGTTATGTGCCCTTCGGTAGCCCAGAAGACGTCAAATCTTTGGGCTAAGCCCATTTAACTCACCCAGCAATTGTCTTACTTCTAAGTCTAAGACAATCTCAATGTCTTTATCTACGTGTAGAAAAACCAGACCATTTGTACATAAAAAACACAAGGTACTTGATACAGTCTGCTGTATAAAGTACAACTGAACACTGACGAACATTTATAAGGTGCCAAAAGATGCGGAATTGGGCCAGGCATCGGCAGCTGTTAAAAATTGCAAATATCCCTGGTTTCCATGGAGTAAGAGCCGTTACTGGGCACGTGATTATGACATAAATGATCATTGAATTGTCTCTACAGCCAAAAGTATTGGTCAGAGAGCAACGCGGTTTGCACCATTCGATTTCTCGCCACAAAATACGTCGGATTAGCCTCTTACTAGTAGCACTGGAACAGTTTTTTCCACTTTTGCATTTTTACCTGGTCTTTTTGTTAATTGAAATCGGCTACACTGTACTCTGTACAATCGCGACTGGTCATTACTATATTCAACTTTTGACTATAAGTTATGTGCCCTTCGGTAGCCCAGAAGACGTCAAATCTTTGGGCTAAGCCAATTTAACTCACCCAGCAATTGTCTTACTTCTAAGTGCAAGACAATCTCAATGTCTTTATCTACGTGTAGAAAAACCAGACCATTTGTACATAAAAAAAACAAGGTACTTGATACAGTCTGCTGTAAAAAGTTCAACTGACCACAGACCCACATGAATAAGGTGCCCAAAGATGCGGAATTGAGCCAGGCATCGGCAGCTGTTAAAAAATTGCAAATATCCCTGGTTTCCATGGAGTAAGAGCCGTTGCTGGGCACGTGATTATGACATCAATAATCATTCAATTGTCGCTACAGCCAAAAGTATTGGTCGGAGAGCAAGGCGGTTTGCACCATTCGATTTCTCGTCACAAAATACGTCGGATTAGCCTCTTACGATCAGCACTAGAACAGTTTTTCCACTTTTGCATTTTTACCTGGTCTTTTTGTTAATTGAAATCGGCTACACTGTACTCTGTACAATCGCGACTGGTTATTACTATATTCAACTTTTGACTATAAGTTATGTGCCCTTCGGTAGGCCAGAAGACGACAAATCTTTGGGCCAAGCCCATTTAACTCACCCAGCAATTGCCTTACTTCTAAGTGCAAGACAATCTCAATGTCTTTATTTACGTGTAGAAAAACCACACCATTTGTACATGAAAAACACAAGGTACTTGATACAGTCTGCTGTAAAAAGTACAACTTAACACTGACCCACATTTATAAGGTGCCAAAAGATGCGGAATTGGGCCAGGCATCGGCAGTTGTTAAAAAATTGCAAATTTTCCTGGTTTCCATGGAGTAAGAGCCGTTGCTACGCACGTGATTATGACATAAATGATCATTGAATTGTCGCTACAGCCAAAAGTATTGGTCGGAGAGCAACGCGGATTGCACCATTCGATTTCTCGTCACAAATTACGTCGGATTAGCCTCTTACTAGTAGCACTCGAACAGTTTTTCCACTTTTGCATTTTTACCTGGTCTTTTTCTTAATTGAAATCGGCTACACTGTACTCTGTACAATCGCGACTGGTCATTACTATATACAACTTTTGACTATAAGTTATGTGCCCTTCGGTAGCCCAGAAGACGACAAATCTTTGGGCCAAGCCCATTTAACTCACCCAGCAATTGCCTTACTTCTAAGTGCAAGACAATCTCAATGTCTTTATCTACGTGTAGAAAAACCACACCATTTGTACGTGAAAAACACAAGGTACTTGATACAGTCTGCTGTAAAAAGTACAACTGAACACTGACCCACTTCAGAAAGGTGCAAAAAGATGCGGAATTGAGCCAGGCTTCGGCAGCTGTTGAAAAATTGCAAATTTCCCTGGTTTCCATGGAGTAAGAGACGTTGCTGGGCACGTGATTATGACACCAATGATCATTCAATTGTCACTACAGCCAAAAGTATTGGTCGGAGAGCAACGCGGTTTGCACCATTCGATTTCTCGTCACAAAATACGTCGGATTAGCCTCTTACCAGCAGCACTGGAACAGTTTTTCCACTTTTGCATTTTTACCTGGTCTTTTTGTTAATTGAAATCGGCTACACTGTACTCTGTACAATCGCGACTGGTCATTACTATATTCAACTTTTGACTATAAGTTATGTGCCCTTCGGTAGCCCAGAAGACGTCAAATCTTTGGGCTAAGCCCATTTAACTCACCCAGCAATTGTCTTATTTCTAAGTCTAAGACAATCTCAATGTCTTTATCTACGTGTAGATAAACCAGACCATTTGTACGTAAAAAACACAAGGTACTTGATACAGTCTGCTGTAAAAAGTACAACTGAACACTGACCCACATTTATAAGGTGCCAAAAGATGCGGAATTGGGCCAGGCATCGGCAACTGTTAAAAAATTGCAAATATCTCTGGTTTCCATGGAGTAAGAGCCGTTACTGGGCACGTGTTTATGACATCAATGATCATTGAATTGTCTCTACAGCCAAAAGTATTGGTCAAAGAGCAACGCAGTTTGCACCATTCGATTTCTCGCCACAAAATACGTCGGATTAGCCTCTTACTAGTAGCACTGGAACAGTTTTTCCACTTTTGCATTTTTACCTGGTCTTTTTGTTAATTGAAATCGGCTACACTGTACTCTGTACAATCGCGACTGGTTATTACTATATTCAACTTTTGACTATAAGTTATGTGCCCTTCGGTAGGCCAGAAGACGACAAATCTTTGGGCCAAGCCCATTTAACTCACCCAGCAATTGCCTTACTTCTAAGTGCAAGACAATCTCAAAGTCTTTATTTACGTGTAGAAAAACCAGACCATTTGTACATGAAAAACACAAGGTACTTGATACAGTCTGCTGTAAAAAGTACAACTTAACACTGACCCACATTTATAAGGTGCCAAAAGATGCGGAATTGGGCCAGGCATCGGCAGCTGTTAAAAAATTGCAAATATTCATGGTTTCCATGGAGTAAGAGCCGTTACTGGGCACGTGATTATGACATAAATGATCATTGAATTGTCTCTACAGCCAAAAGTATTGGTCAGAGAGCAGCGCGGTTTGCACCATTCGATTTCTCGCCACAAAATACGTCGGATTAGCCTCTTACTAGTAGCACTGGAACAGTTTTTCCACTTTTGCATTTTTACCTGGTTATTTTGTTAATTGAAATCGGCTACACTGTACTCTGTACAATCGCGACTGGTTATTACTATATTCAACTTTTGACTATAAGTTATGTGCCCTTCGGTAGCCCAGAAGACGTCAAATCTTTGGGCTAAGCCCATTTAACTCACCCAGCAATTGTCTTACTTCTAAATCCAAGACAATCTCAATGTTTTTATCTACGTGTAGAAAAACCAGACCATTTGTACATAGAAAAAATAGGTACTTGATACAGTCTGCTGTAAAAAGTTCAACTGACCACAGACCCTCATGAATAAGGTGCCTAAAGATGCGGAATTGGGCCAGGCATCGGCAGCTGTTAAAAAATTGCAAATATCCCTGGTTTCCATGGAGTAAGAGCTGTTGCTGGGCACGTGATTATGACATCAATGATCATTCAATTGTCGCTACAGCCAAAAGTATTGGTCGGAGAGCAACGCGGATTGCACCATTCGATTTCTCGTCACAAAATACGTCGGATTAGCCTTTTACTAGTAGCACTGGAACAGTTTTTCCACTTTTGCATTTTTACCTGGTCTTTTTGTTAATTGAAATCGGCTACACTGTACTCTGTACAATCGCGACTGGTCATTACTATATTCAACTTTTGACTATAAGTTATGTGCCCTTCGGTAGCCCAGAAGACGACAAATCTTTGGGCTAAGCCCATTTAACTCACCCAGCAATTGCCTTACTTCTAAGTGCAAGACAATCTCAATGTCTTTATCTACGTGTAGAAAAACCACACCATTTGTACGTGAAAAACACAAGGTACTTGATACAGTCTGCTGTAAAAAGTACAACTGAACACTGATCCACATTTATAAGGTGCCAAAAGATGCGGAATTGGGCCAGGCATCGGCAGCTGTTAAAAAATTGCAAATATCCCTGGTTTCCATGGAGTAAGAGCCGTTACTGGGCACGTGATTATGACATAAATGATCATTGAATTGTCGCTACAGCCAAAAGTATTGGTCGGAGAGCAACGCGGATTGCACCATTGGATTTCTCGTCACAAATTACGTCGGATTAGCCTCTTACTAGTAGCACTGGAACAGTTTTTCCACTTTTGCATTTTTACCTGGTCTTTTTGTTAATTGAAATCGGCTACACTGTACTCTGTACAATCGCGACTGGTCATTACTATATTCAACTTTTGACTATAAGTTATGTGCCCTTCGGTAGCCCAGAAGACGACAAATCTTTGGGCCAAGCCCATTTAACTCACCCAGCAATTGCCTTACTTCTAAGTGCAAGACAATCTCAATGTCTTTATCTACGTGTAGAAAACCACACCATTTGTACGTGAAAAACACAAGGTACTTGATACAGTCTGCTGTAAAAAGTACAACTGAACACTGACCCACTTCAGTAAGGTGCAAAAAGATGCGGAATTGAGCCAGGCATCGGCAGCTGTTGAAAAATTGCAAATTTCCCTGGTTTCCATGGAGTAAGAGACGTTGCTGGGCACGTGATTATGACATCAATGATCATTCAATTGTCACTACAGCCAAAAGTATTGGTCGGAGAGCAACGCGGTTTGCACCATTCGATTTCTCGTCACAAAATACGTCGGATTAGCCTCTTACCAGCAGCACTGGAACAGTTTTTCCACTTTTGCATTTTTACCTGGTCTTTTTGTTAATTGAAATCGGCTACACTGTACTCTGTACAATCGCGACTGGTCATTACTATATTCAACTTTTGACTATAAGTTATGTGCCCTTCGGTAGCCCAGAAGACGTCAAATCTTTGGGCTAAGCCAATTTAACTCACCCAGCAAATGTCTTACTTCTAAGTCCAAGACAATCTCAATGTCTTTATCTACGTGTATAAAATCCAGACCATTTGTACGTAAAAAACACAAGGTACTTGATACAGTCTGCTGTAAAAAGTACAACTGAACACTGACCCACATTTATAAGGTGCCAAAAGATGCGGAATTGGGCCAGGCATCGGCAACTGTTAAAAAATTGCAAATATCTCTGGTTTCCATGGAGTAAGAGCCGTTACTGGGCACGTGTTTATGACATCAATGATCATTGAATTGTCTCTACAGCCAAAAGTATTGGTCAAAGAGCAACGCAGTTTGCACCATTCGATTTCTCGCCACAAAATACGTCGGATTAGCCTCTTACTAGTAGCACTGGAACAGTTTTTCCACTTTTGCATTTTTACCTGGTCTTTTTGTTAATTGAAATCGGCTACACTGTACTCTGTACAATCGCGACTGGTTATTACTATATTCAACTTTTGACTATAAGTTATGTGCCCTTCGGTAGGCCAGAAGACGACAAATCTTTGGGCCAAGCCCATTTAACTCACCCAGCAATTGCCTTACTTCTAAGTGCAAGACAATCTCAAAGTCTTTATTTACGTGTAGAAAAACCACACCATTTGTACATTAAAAACACAAGGTACTTGATACAGTCTGCTGTAAAAAGTACAACTTAACACTGACCCACATTTATAAGGTGCCAAAAGATGCGGAATTGGGCCAGGCATCGGCAGCTGTTAAAAAATTGCAAATATTCATGGTTTCCATGGAGTAAGAGCCGTTACTGGGCACGTGATTATGACATAAATGATCATTGAATTGTCTCTACAGCCAAAAGTATTGGTCAGAGAGCAGCGCGGTTTGCACCATTCGATTTCTCGCCACAAAATACGTCGGATTAGCCTCTTACTAGTAGCACTGGAACAGTTTTTCCACTTTTGCATTTTTACCTGGTTATTTTGTTAATTGAAATCGGCTACACTGTACTCTGTACAATCGCGACTGGTTATTACTATATTCAACTTTTGACTATAAGTTATGTGCCCTTCGGTAGCCCAGAAGACGTCAAATCTTTGGGCTAAGCCCATTTAACTCACCCAGCAATTGTCTTACTTCTAAGTCCAAGACAATCTCAATGTTTTTATCTACGTGTAGAAAAACCAGACCATTTGTACATAGAAAAAATAGGTACTTGATACAGTCTGCTGTAAAAAGTTCAACTGACCACAGACCCTCATGAATAAGGTGCCTAAAGATGCGGAATTGGGCCAGGCATCGGCAGCTGTTAAAAAATTGCAAATATCCCTGGTTTCCATGGAGTAAGAGCTGTTGCTGGGCACGTGATTATGACATCAATGATCATTCAATTGTCGCTACAGCCAAAAGTATTGGTCGGAGAGCAACGCGGATTGCACCATTCGATTTCTCGTCACAAAATACGTCGGATTAGCCTTTTACTAGTAGCACTGGAACAGTTTTTCCACTTTTGCATTTTTACCTGGTCTTTTTGTTAATTGAAATCGGCTACACTGTACTCTGTACAATCGCGACTGGTCATTACTATATTCAACTTTTGACTATAAGTTATGTGCCCTTCGGTAGCCCAGAAGACGACAAATCTTTGGGCTAAGCCCATTTAACTCACCCAGCAATTGCCTTACTTCTAAGTGCAAGACAATCTCAATGTCTTTATCTACGTGTAGAAAAACCACACCATTTGTACGTGAAAAACACAAGGTACTTGATACAGTCTGCTGTAAAAAGTACAACTGAACACTGATCCACATTTATAAGGTGCCAAAAGATGCGGAATTGGGCCAGGCATCGGCAGCTGTTAAAAAATTGCAAATATCCCTGGTTTCCATGGAGTAAGAGCCGTTACTGGGCACGTGATTATGACATAAATGATCATTGAATTGTCGCTACAGCCAAAAGTATTGGTCGGAGAGCAACGCGGATTGCACCATTGGATTTCTCGTCACAAATTACGTCGGATTAGCCTCTTACTAGTAGCACTGGAACAGTTTTTCCACTTTTGCATTTTTACCTGGTCTTTTTGTTAATTGAAATCGGCTACACTGTACTCTGTACAATCGCGACTGGTCATTACTATATTCAACTTTTGACTATAAGTTATGTGCCCTTCGGTAGCCCAGAAGACGACAAATCTTTGGGCCAAGCCCATTTAACTCACCCAGCAATTGCCTTACTTCTAAGTGCAAGACAATCTCAATGTCTTTATCTACGTGTAGAAAAACCACACCATTTGTACGTGAAAAACACAAGGTACTTGATACAGTCTGCTGTAAAAAGTACAACTGAACACTGACCCACTTCAGTAAGGTGCAAAAAGATGCGGAATTGAGCCAGGCATCGGCAGCTGTTGAAAAATTGCAAATTTCCCTGGTTTCCATGGAGTAAGAGACGTTGCTGGGCACGTGATTATGACATCAATGATCATTCAATTGTCACTACAGCCAAAAGTATTGGTCGGAGAGCAACGCGGTTTGCACCATTCGATTTCTCGTCACAAAATACGTCGGATTAGCCTCTTACCAGCAGCACTGGAACAGTTTTTCCACTTTTGCATTTTTACCTGGTCTTTTTGTTAATTGAAATCGGCTACACTGTACTCTGTACAATCGCGACTGGTCATTACTATATTCAACTTTTGACTATAAGTTATGTGCCCTTCGGTAGCCCAGAAGACGTCAAATCTTTGGGCTAAGCCAATTTAACTCACCCAGCAAATGTCTTACTTCTAAGTCCAAGACAATCTCAATGTCTTTATCTACGTGTATAAAATCCAGACCATTTGTACGTAAAAAACACAAGGTACTTGATACAGTCTGCTGTAAAAAGTACAACTGAACACTGACCCACATTTATAAGGTGCCAAAAGATGCGGAATTGGGCCAGGCATCGGCAACTGTTAAAAAATTGCAAATATCTCTGGTTTCCATGGAGTAAGAGCCGTTACTGGGCACGTGTTTATGACATCAATGATCATTGAATTGTCTCTACAGCCAAAAGTATTGGTCAGAGAGCAACGCAGTTTGCACCATTCGATTTCTCGCCACAAAATACGTCGGATTAGCCTCTTACTAGTAGCACTGGAACAGTTTTTCCACTTTTGCATTTTTACCTGGTCTTTTTGTTAATTGAAATCGGCTACACTGTACTCTGTACAATCGCGACTGGTCATTACTATATTCAACTTTTGACTATAAGTTATGTGCCCTTCGGTAGCCCAGAAGACCTGAAATCTTTGGGCCAAGCCCATTTAACTCACCCAGCAATTGTCTTATTTCTAAGTCCAAGACAATCTCAATGTCTTTATCTACGTGTAGAAAAACCGCACCATTTGTACATGAAAAACACAAGGTACTTGATACAGTCTGCTGTAAAAAGTACAACTAAACACTGACCCACATTTATAAGGTGCCAAAAGATGCGGAATTGGGCCAGGCATCGGCAGTTGTTAAAAAATTGCAAATTTCCCTGGTTTCCATGGAGTAAGAGCCGTTGCTACGCACGTGATTATGACATAAATGATCATTGAATTGTCGCTACAGCCAAAAGTATTGGTCGGAGAGCAACGCGGATTGCACCATTCGATTTCTCGTCACAAATTACGTCGGATTAGCCTCTTACTAGTAGCACTGGAACAGTTTTTCCACTTTTGCATTTTTACCTGGTCTTTTTGTTAATTGAAATCGGCTACACTGTACTCTGTACAATCGCGACTGGTCATTACTATATTCAACTTTTGACTATAAGTTATGTGCCCTTCGGTAGCCCAGAAGACGACAAATCTTTGGGCCAAGCCCATTTAACTCACCCAGCAATTGCCTTACTTCTAAGTCCAAGACAATCTCAATGTCTTTATCTACGTGTAGAAAAACCACACCATTTGTACGTGAAAAACACAAGGTACTTGATACAGTCTGCTGTAAAAAGTACAACTGAACACTGACCCACTTCAGTAAGGTGCAAAAAGATGCGGAATTGAGCCAGGCATAGGCAGTTGTTGAAAAACTGCAAATTTCCCTGGTTTCCATGGAGTAAGAGGCGTTGCTGGGCACGTGATTATGACATCAATGATCATTCAATTGTCACTACAGCCAAAAGTATTGGTCGGAGAGCAACGCGGTTTGCACCATTCGATTTCTCGTCACAAAATACGTCGGATTAGCCTCTTACCAGCAGCACTGGAACAGTTTTTCCACTTTTGCATTTTTACCTGGTCTTTTTGTTAATTGAAATCGGCTACACTGTACTCTGTACAATCGCGACTGGTCATTACTATATTCAACTTTTGACTATAAGTTATGTGCCCTTCGGTAGCCCAGAAGACCTGAAATCTTTGGGCTAAGCCCATTTAACTCACCCAGCAATTGTCTTACTTCTAAGTCCAAGACAATCTCAATGTCTTTATCTACGTGTAGAAAAACCACACCATTTGTACATAAAAAAAACAAGGTACTTGATACAGTCTGCTGTAAAAAGTTCAACTGAACACAGACCCACATGAATAAGGTGCCTAAAGATGCGGAATTGGGCCAGGCATCGGCAGCTGTTAAAAAATTGCAAATATCCCTGGTTTCCATGGAGTAAGAGCCGTTGCTGGGCACGTGATTATGACATCAATGATCATTCAATTGTCGCTACAGCCAAAAGTATTGGTCGGAGAGCAACGCGGTTTGCACCATTCGATTTCTCGTCACAAAATACGTCGGATTAGCCTCTTACCAGCAGCACTGGAACAGTTTTTCCACTTTTGCATTTTTGCCTGGGTGTTTTGTTAATTGAAATCGGCTACACTGTACTCTGTACAATCGCGACTGGTCATTACTATATTCAACTTTTGACTATAAGTTATGTGCCCTTCGGTAGCCCAGAAGACGACAAATCTTTGGGCCAAGCCCATTTAACTCACCCAGCAATTGCCTTACTTCTTAGTGCAAGACAATCTCAATGTCTTTATCTACGTGTAGAAAAACCACACCATTTGTACGTGAAAAACACAAGGTACTTGATACAGTCTGCTGTAAAAAGTACAACTGAACACTGACCCACTTCAGTAAGGTGCCAAAAGATGCGGAATTGAGCCAGGCATCGGCAGCTGTTAAAAAATTGCAAATTTCCCTGGTTTCCATGCAGTAAGAGACGTTGCTACGCACGTGATTATGACATAAATGATCATTCAATTGTCGCTACAGCCAAAAGTATTGGTTGGAGAGCAACGCGGTTTGCACCATTCGATTTCTCGTCACAAAATACGTCGGATTAGCCTCTTATCAGCAGCACTGGAACATTTTTTCCACTTTTGCATTTTTGCCTGGTCTTTTTGTTAATTGAAATCGGCTACACTGTACTCTGTACAATCGCGACTGGTCATTACTATATTCAACTTTTGACTATAAGTTATGTGCCCTTCGGTAGCCCAGAAGACGTCAAATCTTTGGGCTAAGCCCATTTAACTCACTCAGCAATTGTCTTACTTCTAAGTCTAAGACAATCTCAATGTCTTTATCTACGTGTAGAAAAACCAGACCATTTGTACATAAAAAACACAAGGTACTTGATACAGTCTGCTGTATAAAGTACAACTGAACACTGACCCACATTTATAAGGTGCCAAAAGATGCGGAATTGGGCCAGGCATCGGCAGCTGTTAAAAAATTGCAAATTTCCCTGGTTTCCATGGAGTAAGAGCCGTTACTGGGCACGTGATTATGACATAAATGATCATTGAATTGTCTCTACAGCCAAAAGTATTCGTCAGAGAGCAACGCGGTTTGCACCATTCGATTTCTCGCCACAAAATACGTCGGATTAGCCTCTTACTAGTAGCACTGGAACAGTTTTTTCCACTTTTGCATTTTTACCTGGTCTTTTTGTTAATTGAAATCGGCTGCACTGTACTCTGTACAATCGCGACTGGTCATTACTATATTCAACTTTTGACTATAAGTTATGTGCCCTTCGGTAGCCCAGAAGACGTCAAATCTTTGGGCTAAGCCCATTTAACTCACCCAGCAATTGTCTTATTTCTAAGTCCAAGACAATCTCAATGTCTTTATCTACGTGTAGAAAAACCACACCATTTGTACATGAAAAACACAAGGTACTTGATACAGTCTGCTGTAAAAAGTACAACTGAACACTGACCCACATTTATAAGGTGCCAAAAGATGCGGAATTGGGCCAGGCATCGGCAGTTGTTAAAAAATTGCAAATTTTCCTGGTTTCCATGGAGTAAGAGCCGTTGCTACGCACGTGATTATGACATAAATGATCATTCAATTGTCACTACAGCCAAAAGTATTGGTCGGAGAGCAACGCGGATTGCACCATTCGATTTCTCGTCACAAATTACGTCGGATTAGCCTCTTACGAGTAGCACTGGAACAGTTTTTCCACTTTTGCATTTTTACTTGGTCTTTTTGTTAATTGAAATCGGCTACACTGTACTCTGTACAATCGCGACTGGTCATTACTATATTCAACTTTTGACTATAAGTTATGTGCCCTTCGGTAGCCCAGAAGACGACAAATCTTTGGGCCAAGCCCATTTAACTCACCCAGCAATTGCCTTACTTCTAAGTGCAAGACAATCTCAATGTCTTTATCTACGTGTAGAAAAACCACACCATTTGTACGTGAAAAACACAAGGTACTTGATACAGTCTGCTGTAAAAAGTACAACTGAACACTGACCCACTTCAGTAAGGTGCAAAAAGATGCGGAATTGAGCCAGGCATCGGCAGCTGTTGAAAAATTGCAAATTTCCCTGGTTTCCATGGAGTAAGAGACGTTGCTGGGCACGTGATTATGACATCAATGATCATTCAATTGTCACTACAGCCAAAAGTATTGGTCGGAGAGCAACGCGGTTTGCACCATTCGATTTCTCGTCACAAAATACGTCGGATTAGCCTCTTACCAGCAGCACTGGAACAGTTTTTCCACTTTTGCATTTTTACCTGGTCTTTTTGTTAATTGAAATCGGCTACACTGTACTCTGTACAATCGCGACTGGTCATTACTATATTCAACTTTTGACTATAAGTTATGTGCCCTTCGGTAGCCCAGAAGACGTCAAATCTTTGGGCTAAGCCCATTTAACTCACCCAGCAATTGTCTTACTTCTAAGTCTAAGACAATCTCAATGTCTTTATCTACGTGTAGAAAAACCAGACCATTTGTACATAAAAAACACAAGGTACTTGATACAGTCTGCTGTATAAAGTACAACTGAACACTGACCCACATTTATAAGGTGCCAAAAGATGCGGAATTGGGCCAGGCATCGGCAGCTGTTAAAAAATTGCAAATATCCCTGGTTTCCATGGAGTAAGAGCCGTTGCTGGGCACGTGATTATGACATCAATGATCATTCAATTGTCGCTACAGCCAAAAGTATTGGTCGGAGAGCAACGCGGTTTGCACCATTCGATTTCTCGTCACAAAATACGTCGGATTAGCCTCTTACTAGTTGCACTGGAACAGTTTTTCGACTTTTACATTTTTGCCTGGTGTTTTTGTTAATTGAAGCCGGCTACACTGTACTCTGTACAATCGCGACTGGTCATTACTATATTCAACTTTTGACTATAAGTTATGTGCCCTTCGGTAGCCCAGAAGACCTCAAATCTTTGGGCCAAGCCCATTTAACTCACCCAGCAATTGTCTTACTTCTAAGTCCAAGACAATCTCAATGTCTTTATCTACGTGTAGAAAAACCACACCATTTGTACGTGAAAAACACAAGGTACTTAATACAGTCTGCTGTAAAAAGTACAACTGAACACTGAACCACTTCAGTAAGGTGCAAAAAGATGCGGAATTGAGCCAGGCATCGGCAGCTGTTGAAAAATTGCAAATTTCCCTGGTTTCCATGGAGTAAGAGACGTTGCTGGGCACGTGATTATGACATCAATGATCATTCAATTGTCACTACAGCCAAAAGTATTGGTCGGAGAGCAACGCGGTTTGCACCATTCGATTTCTCGTCACAAAATACGTCGGATTAGCCTCTTACCAGCAGCACTGGAACAGTTTTTCCACTTTTGCATTTTTACCTGGTCTTTTTGTTAATTGAAATCGGCTACACTGTACTCTGTACAATCGCGACTGGTCATTACTATATTCAACTTTTGACTATAAGTTATGTGCCCTTCGGTAGCCCAGAAGACGTCAAATCTTTGGGCTAAGCCCATTTAACTCACCCAGCAATTGTATTACTTCTAAGTCTAAGACAATCTCAATGTCTTTATCTACGTGTAGAAAAACCAGACCATTTGTACATAAAAAACACATAGTACTTGATACAGTCTGCTGTATAAAGTACAACTGAACACTGACCCACATTTATAAGGTGCCAAAAGATGCGGAATTGGGCCAGGCATCGACAGCTGTTAAAAAATTGCAAATATCCCTGGTTTCCATGGAGTAAGAGCCGTTACTGGGCACGTGATTATGACATAAATGATCATTGAATTGTCTCTACAGCCAAAAGTATTGGTCAGAGAGCAACGCGGTTTGCACCATTCGATTTCTCGTTACAAAATACGTCGGATTAGCCTCTTACTAGTAGCACTGGAACAGTTTTTCCACTTTTGCATTTTTACCTGGTCTTTTTGTTAATTGAAATCGGCTACACTGTACTCTGTACAATCGCGACTGGTCATTACTATATTCAACTTTTGACTATAAGATATGTGCCCTTCGGTAGCCCAGAAGACGTCAAATCTTTGGGCTAAGCCCATTTAACTCACCCAGCAATTGTCTTATTTCTAAGTCCAAGACAATCTCAATGTCTTTATCTACGTGTAGAAAAACCAGACCATTTGTACATAAAAAAAACAAGGTACTTGATACAGTCTGCTGTAAAAAGTACAACTAAACACTGACCCACATTTATAAGGTGCCAAAAGATGCGGAATTGGGCCAGGCATCGGCAGTTGTTAAAACATTGCAAATTTTCCTGGTTTCCATGGAGTAAGAGCCGTTGCTACGCACGTGATTATGACATCAATGATCATTCAATTGTCGCTACAGCCAAAAGTATTGGTCGGAGAGCAACGCGGATTGCACCATTCGATTTCTCGTCACAAACTACGTCGGATTAGCCTCTTACTAGTAGCACTGGAACAGTTTTTCCACTTTTGCATTTTTACCTGGTCTTTTTGTTAATTGAAATCGGCTACACTGTACTCTGTACAATCGCGACTGGTCATTACTATATTCAACTTTTGACTATAAGTTATGTGCCCTTCGGTAGCCCAGAAGACGACAAATCTTTGGGCCAAGCCCATTTAACTCACCCAGCAATTGCCTTACTTCTAAGTGCAAGACAATCTCAATGTCTTTATCTACGTGTAGAAAAACCACACCATTTGTACGTGAAAAACACAAGGTACTTGATACAGTCTGCTGTAAAAAGTACAACTGAACACTGACCCACTTCAGTAAGGTGCGAAAAGATGCGGAATTGAGCCAGGCATCGGCAGTTGTTAAAAAATTGCAAATATCCCTGGTTTCCATGGAGTAAGAGCCGTTGCTGGGCACGTGATTATGACATAAATGATCATTCAATTGTCGCTACAGCCAAAAGCATTAGTCGGAGAGCAACGCGGATTGCACCATTCGAATTCTCGTCACAAATTACGTCGGATTAGCCTCTTACTAGCAGCACTGGAACAGTTTTTCCACTTTTGCATTTTTACCTGGTCTTTTTGTTAATTGAAATCGGCTACACTGTACTCTGTACAATCGCGACTGGTCATTACTATATTCAACTTTTGACTATAAGTTATGTGCCCTTCGGTAGCCCAGAAGACGACAAATCTTTGGGCCAAGCCCATTTAACTCACCCAGCAATTGCCTTACTTCTAAGTGCAAGACAATCTCAATGTCTTTATCTACGTGTAGAAAAACCACACCATTTGTACGTGAAAAACACAAGGTACTTGATACAGTCTGCTGTAAAAAGTACAACTGAACACTGACCCACTTCAGTAAGGTGCCAAAAGATACGGAATTGAGCCAGGCATCGGCAGCTGTTAAAAATTGCAAATTTCCCTGGTTTCCATGCAGTAAGAGACGTTGCTACGCACGTGATTATGACATAAATGATCATTCAATTGTCGCTACAGCCAAAAGTATTGATCGGAGAGCAACGCGGTTTGCACCATTCGATTTCTCGTCACAAAATACGTCGGATTAGCCTCTTACCAGTAGCACTGGAACAGTTTTTCCACTTTTGCATTTTTACCTGGTCTTTTTGTTAATTGAAATCGGCTACACTGTACTCTGTACAATCGCGACTGGTCATTACTATATTCAACTTTTGACTATAAGTTATGTGCCCTTCGGTAGCCCAGAAGACGTCAAATCTTTGGGCTAAGCCCATTTAACTCACCCAGCAATTGTCTTACTTCTAAGTCCAAGACAATCTCAATGTCTTTATCTACGTGTAGAAAAACCAGACCATTTGTACATAAAAAAAAACAAGGTACTTGATACAGTCTGCTGTAAAAAGTTCAACTGACCACAGACCCACATGAATAAGGTGTCTAAAGATGCGGAATTGGGCCAGGCATCGGCAGCTGTTAAAAAATTGCAAATATCCCTGGTTTCCATGGAGTAAGAGCCGTTGCTGGGCACGTGAATATGACATCAATGATCATTCAATTGTCGCTACAGCCAAAAGTATTGGTCGGAGAGCAACGCGGTTTGCACCATTCGATTTCTCGTCACAAAATACGTCGGATTAGCCTCTTACCAGCAGCACTGGAACAGTTTTTCCACTTTTGCATTTTTGCCTGGGTGTTTTGTTAATTGAAATCGGCTACACTGTATTCTGTACAATCGCGACTGGTCATTACTATATTCAACTTTTGACTATAAGTTATGTGCCCTTCGGTAGCCCAGAAGACCTGAAATCTTTGGGCCAAGCCCATTTAACTCACCCAGCAATTGTCTTATTTCTAAGTCCAAGACAATCTCAATGTCTTTATCTACGTGTAGAAAAACCACACCATTTGTACATGAAAAACACAAGGTACTTGATACAGTATGCTGTAAAAAGTACAACTTAACACTGACCCATATTTATAAGGTGCCAAAACATGCGGAATTGGGCCAGGCATCGGCAGTTGTTAAAAAATTGCAAATTTTCCTGGTTTCCATGGAGTAAGAGCCGTTGCTACGCACGTGATTATGACATCAATGATCATTCAATTGTCGCTACAGCCAAAAGTATTGGTCGGAGAGCAACGCGGATTGCACCATTCGATTTCTCGTCACAAATTACGTCGGATTAGCCTCTTACTAGTAGCACTCGAACAGTTTTTCCACTTTTGCATTTTTACCTGGTCTTTTTGTTAATTGAAATCGGCTACACTGTACTCTGTACAATCGCGACTGGTCATTACTATATTCAACTTTTGACTATAAGTTATGTGCCCTTCGGTAGCCCAGAAGACGACAAATCTTTGGGCCAAGCCCACTTAACTCACCCAGCAATTGCCTTACTTCTAAGTGCAAGACAATCTCAATGTCTTTATCTACGTGTAGAAAAACCAGACCATTTGTACATAAAAAACACAAGGTACTTGATACAGTCTGCTGTAAAAAGTTCAACTGACCACAGGACCCACATGAATAAGGTGCCCAAAGATGCGGAATTGGGCCAGGCATCGGCAGCTGTTAAAAAATTGCAAATATCCCTAGTTTCCATGGAGTAAGAGACGTTGCTGGGCACGTGATTATGACATCAATGATCATTCAATTGTCGCTACAGCCAAAAGTATTGGTCGGAGAGCAAGGCGGTTTGCACCATTCGATTTCTCGTCACAAAATACGTCGGATTAGCCTCTTACGAGCAGCACTAGAACAGTTTTTTCACTTTTGCATTTTTACCTGGTCTTTTTGTTAATTGAAATCGGCTACACTGTACTCTGTACAATCGCGACTGGTCATTACTATATTCAACTTTTGACTATAAGTTATGTGCCCTTCGGTAGCCCAGAAGACGTCAAATCTTTGGGCTAAGCCCATTTAACTCACCCAGCAATTGTCTTACTTCTAAGTCTAAGACAATCTCAATGTCTTTATCTACGTGTAGAAAAACCAGACCATTTGTACATGAAAAACACAAGGTACTTGATACAGTCTGCTGTATAAAGTACAACTGAACACTGACGCACATTTATAAGGTGCCAAAAGATGCGGAATTGGGCCAGGCATCGGCAGCTGTTAAAAAATTGCAAATATCCCTGGTTTCCATGGAGTAAGAGCCGTTACTGGGCACGTGATTATGACATAAATGATCATTGAATTGTCTCTACAGCCAAAAGTATTGGTCAGAGAGCAACGCGGTTTGCACCATTCGATTTCTCGCCACAAAATACGTCGGATTAGCCTCTTACTAGTAGCACTGGAACAGTTTTTCCACTTTTGCATTTTTACCTGGTCTTTTTGTTAATTGAAATCGGCTACACTGTACTCTGTACAATCGCGACTGGTCATTACTATATTCAACTTTTGACTATAAGTTATGTGCCCTTCGGTAGCCCAGAAGACGTCAAATCTTTGGGCTAAGCCAATTTAACTCACCCAGCAATTGTCTTACTTCTAAGTGCAAGACAATCTCAATGTCTTTATCTACGTGTAGAAAAACCAGACCATTTGTACATAAAAAAAACAAGGTACTTGATACAGTCTGCTGTAAAAAGTTCAACTGACCACAGACCCACATGAATAAGGTGCCCAAAGATGCGGTATTGAGCCAGGCATCGGCAGCTGTTAAAAAATTGCAAATATCCCTGGTTTCCATGGAGTAAGAGCCGTTGCTGGGCACGTGATTATGACATCAATAATCATTCAATTGTCGCTACAGCCAAAAGTATTGGTCGGAGAGCAAGGCGGTTTGCACCATTCGATTTCTCGTCACAAAATACGTCGGATTAGCCTCTTACCAGCAGCACTAGAACAGTTTTTCCACTTTTGCATTTTTACCTGGTCTTTTTGTTAATTGAAATCGGCTACACTGTACTCTGTACAATCGCGACTGGTTATTACTATATTCAACTTTTGACTATAAGTTATGTGCCCTTCGGTAGGCCAGAAGACGACAAATCTTTGGGCCAAGCCCATTTAACTCACCCAGCAATTGCCTTACTTCTAAGTGCAAGACAATCTCAATGTCTTTATTTACGTGTAGAAAAACCACACCATTTGTACATGAAAAACACAAGGTACTTGATACAGTCTGCTGTAAAAAGTACAACTTAACACTGACCCACATTTATAAGGTGCCAAAAGATGCGGAATTGGGCCAGGCATCGGCAGTTGTTAAAAAATTGCAAATTTTCCTGGTTTCCATGGAGTAAGAGCCGTTGCTACGCACGTGATTATGACATAAATGATCATTCAATTGTCGCTACAGCCAAAAGTATTGGTCGGAGAGCAACGCGGATTGCACCATTCGATTTCTCGTCACAAATTACGTCGGATTAGCCTCTTACTAGTAGCACTGGAACAGTTTTTCCACTTTTGCATTTTTACCTGGTCTTTTTCTTAATTGAAATCGGCTACACTGTACTCTGTACAATCGCGACTGGTCATTACTATATACAACTTTTGACTATAAGTTATGTGCCCTTCGGTAGCCCAGAAGACGACAAATCTTTGGGCCAAGCCCATTTAACTCACCCAGCAATTGCCTTACTTCTAAGTGCAAGACAATCTCAAAGTCTTTATTTACGTGTAGAAAAACCACACCATTTGTACATGAAAAACACAAGGTACTTGATACAGTCTGCTGTAAAAAGTACAACTTAACACTGACCCACATTTATAAGGTGCCAAAAGATGCGGAATTGGGCCAGGCATCGGCAGCTGTTAAAAAATTGCAAATATCCCTGGTTTCCATGGAGTAAGAGCCGTTACTGGGCACGTGATTATGACATAAATGATCATTGAATTGTCTCTACAGCCAAAAGTATTGGTCAGAGAGCAGCGCGGTTTGCACCATTCGATTTCTCGCCACAAAATACGTCGGATTAGCCTCTTACTAGTAGCACTGGAACAGTTTTTCCACTTTTGCATTTTTACCTGGTTATTTTGTTAATTGAAATCGGCTACACTGTACTCTGTACAATCGCGACTGGTTATTACTATATTCAACTTTTGACTATAAGTTATGTGCCCTTCGGTAGCCCAGATGACGTCAAATCTTTGGGCTAAGCCCATTTAACTCACCCAGCAATTGTCTTACTTCTAAGTCCAAGACAATCTCAATGTTTTTATCTACGTGTATAAAATCCAGACCATTTGTACGTAAAAAACACAAGGTACTTGATACAGTCTGCTGTATAAAGTACAACTGAACACTGACCCACATTTATAAGGTGCCAAAAGATGCGGAATTGGGCCAGGCATCGGCAACTGTTAAAAAATTGCAAATATCTCTGGTTTCCATGGAGTAAGAGCCGTTACTGGGCACGTGTTTATGACATCAATGATCATTGAATTGTCTCTACAGCCAAAAGTATTGGTCAGAGAGCAACGCAGTTTGCACCATTCGATTTCTCGCCACAAAATACGTCGGATTAGCCTCTTACTAGTAGCACTGGAACAGTTTTTCCACTTTTGCATTTTTACCTGGTCTTTTTGTTAATTGAAATCGGCTACACTGTACTCTGTACAATCGCGACTGGTCATTACTATATTCAACTTTTGACTATAAGTTATGTGCCCTTCGGTAGCCCAGAAGACCTGAAATCTTTGGGCCAAGCCCATTTAACTCACCCAGCAATTGTCTTATTTCTAAGTCCAAGACAATCTCAATGTCTTTATCTACGTGTAGAAAAACCGCACCATTTGTACATGAAAAACACAAGGTACTTGATACAGTCTGCTGTAAAAAGTACAACTAAACACTGACCCACATTTATAAGGTGCCAAAAGATGCGGAATTGGGCCAGGCATCGGCAGTTGTTAAAAAATTGCAAATTTCCCTGGTTTCCATGGAGTAAGAGACGTTGCTGGGCACGTGATTATGACATCAATGATCATTCAATTGTCACTACAGCCAAAAGTATTGGTCGGAGAGCAACGCGGTTTGCACCATTCGATTTCTCGTCACAAAATACGTCGGATTAGCCTCTTACCAGCAGCACTGGAACAGTTTTTCCACTTTTGCATTTTTACCTGGTCTTTTTGTTAATTGAAATCGGCTACACTGTACTCTGGACAATCGCGACTGGTCATTACTATATTCAACTTTTGACTATAAGTTATGTGCCCTTCGGTAGGCCAGAAGACGACAAATCTTTGGGCAAGCCCATTTAACTCACCCAGCAATTGTCTTACTTCTAAGTGCAAGACAATCTCAAAGTCTTTATTTACGTGTAGAAAAACCACACCATTTGTACATGAAAAACACAAGGTACTTGATACAGTCTGCTGTAAAAAGTACAACTTAACACTGACCCACATTTATAAGGTGCCAAAAGATGCGGAATTGGGCCAGGCATCGGCAGCTGTTAAAAAATTGCAAATATCCCTGGTTTCCATGGAGTAAGAGCCGTTACTGGGCACGTGATTATGACATAAATGATCATTGAATTGTCTCTACAGCCAAAAGTATTGGTCAGAGAGCAACGCGGTTTGCACCATTCGATTTCTCGCCACAAAATACGTCGGATTAGCCTCTTACTAGTAGCACTGGATCAGTTTTTCCACTTTTGCATTTTTACCTGGTCTTTTTGTTAATTGAAATCGGCTACACTGTACTCTGTACAATCGCGACTGGTTATTACTATATTCAACTTTTGACTATAAGTTATGTGCCCTTCGGTAGCCCAGAAGACGTCAAATCTTTGGGCTAAGCCCATTTAACTCACCCAGCAATTGTCTTACTTCTAAGTCCAAGACAATCTCAATGTTTTTATCTACGTGTAGAAAAACCAGACCATTTGTACATAAAAAAAAAATAGGTACTTGATACAGTCTGCTGTAAAAAGTTCAACTGACCACAGACCCTCATGAATAAGGTGCCTAAAGATGCGGAATTGGGCCAGGCATCGGCAGCTGTTAAAAAATTGCAAATATCCCTGGTTTCCATGGAGTAGAGCTGTTGCTGGGCACGTGATTATGACATCAATGATCATTCAATTGTCGCTACAGCCAAAAGTATTGGTCGGAGAGCAACGCGGTTTGCACCATTCGATTTCTCGTCACAAAATACGTCGGATTAGCCTCTTACCAGCAGCACTGGAACAGTTTTTCACTTTTGCATTTTTGCCTGGGTGTTTTGTTAATTGAAATCGGCTACACTGTACTCTGTACAATCGCGACTGGTCATTACTATATTCAACTTTTGACTATAAGTTATGTGCCCTTCGGTAGCCCAGAAGACCTGAAATCTTTGGGCCAAGCCCATTTAACTCACCCAGCAATTGTCTTATTTCTAAGTCCAAGACAATCTCAATGTCTTTATCTACGTGTAGAAAAACCGCACCATTTGTACATGAAAAACACAAGGTACTTGATTACAGTCTGCTGTAAAAAGTACAACTGAACACTGACCCACATTTATAAGGTGCCAAAAGATGCGGAATTGGGCCAGGCATCGGCAGTTGTTGAAAAATTGCAAATTTTCCTGGTTTCCATGGAGTAAGAGCCGTTTGCTACGCACGTGATTATGACATCAATGATCATTCAATTGTCACTACAGCCAAAAGTATTGGTCGGAGAGCAACACGAATTGCACCATTCGATTTCTCGTCACAAATTACGTCGGATTAGCCTCTTACTAGTAGCACTGGAACAGTTTTTCCACTTTTGCATTTTTACCTGGTCTTTTTGTTAATTGAAATCGGCTACACTGTACTCTGTACAATCGCGACTGGTCATTACTATATTCAACTTTTGACTATAAGTTATGTGCCCTTCGGTAGCCCAGAAGACGACAAATCTTTGGGCCAAGCCCATTTAACTCACCCAGCAATTGCCTTACTTCTAAGTGCAAGACAATCTCAATGTCTTTATCTACGTGTAGAAAAACCACACCATTTGTACGTGAAAAACACAAGGTACTTGATACAGTGTGCTGTATAAAGTACAACTGAACACTGACCCACTTCAGTAAGGTGCAAAAAGATGCGGAATTGAGCCAGGCATCGGCAGCTGTTGAAAAATTGCAAATTTCCCTGGTTTTCCATGGAGTAAGAGACGTTGCTGGGCACGTGATTATGACATCAATGATCATTCAAATTGTCACTACAGCCAAAGTATTGGTCGGAGAGCAACGCAGTTTGCACCATTCGATTTCTCGTCACAAAATACGTCGGATTAGCCTCTTACCAGCAGCACTGGAACAGTTTTTCCACTTTGCATTTTTACCTGGTCTTTTTGTTAATTGAAATCGGCTACACTGTACTCTGTACAATCGCGACTGGTCATTACTATATTCAACTTTTGACTATAAGTTATGTGCCCTTCGGTAGCCCAGAAGACGTCAAATCTTTGGGCTAAGCCAATTTAACTCACCCAGCAATTGCCCTTACTTCTAAGTGCAAGACAATCTCAATGTCTTTATTTTACGTGTAGAAAAACCACACCTTTTGTACATAAAAATCACAAGGTACTTGATACAGTCTGCTGTAAAAAGTACAACAGACAACAGACCCACATGAATAAGGTGCCAAAAGATGCGAAATTTAGCCAGGCATCGGCAGCTGTTAAAAAATTGCAAATTTTCCTGGTTTCCATGGAGTAAGAGCCGTTGCTGGGCACGTGATTATGACATCAATGATCATTCAATTGTCACTACAGCCAAAAGTATTGGTCGGAGAGCAACGCGGTTTGCACATTCGATTTCTCGTCACAAATTACGTCGGATTAGCCTTTTACCAGCAGCACTGGAACAGTTTTTCCACTTTTGCATTTTTACCTGGTCTTTTTGTTAATTGAAATCGGCTACACTGTACTCTGTACAATCGCGACTGGTCATTACTATATTCAACTTTTGACTATAAGTTATGTGCCCTTCGGTAGCCCAGAAGACGTCAAATCTTTGGCTAAGCCCATTTAACTCACCCAGCAATTGTCTTACTTCTAAGTGCAAGACAATCTCAATGTCTTTATTTACGTGTAGAAAAACCAGATCATTTGTACATAAAAAACACAAGGTACTTGATACAGTCTGCTGTATAAAGTACAACTGAACACTGATCCACATTTATAAGGTTCCAAAAGATGCGGAATTGGGCCAGGCATCGGCAGCTGTTAAAAAATTGCAAATATCCCTGGTTTCCATGGAGTAAGAGACGTTACTGGGCACGTGATTATGACATAAATGATCATTGAATTGTCTCTACAGCCAAAAGTATTGGTCAGAGAGCAACGCGGTTTGCACCATTCGATTTCTCGCCACAAAATACGTCGGATTAGCCTCTTACTAGTAGCACTGGAACAGTTTTTCCACTTTTGCATTTTTACCTGGTCTTTTTGTTAATTGAAATCGGCTACACTGTACTCTGTACAATCGCGACTGGTCATTACTATATTCAACTTTTGACTATAAGTTATGTGCCCTTCGGTAGCCCAGAAGACGACAAATCTTTGGGTTAAGCCATTTAACTCACCCAGCAATTGTCTTACTTCTAAGTCCAAGACAATCTCAATGTCTTTATCTACGTGTAGAAAAACCAGACCATTTGTACATAAAAAAAACAAGGTACTTGATACAGTCTGCTGTAAAAAGTTCAACTGACCACAGACCCACATGAATAAGGTGCCTAAAGATGCGGAATTGGGCCAGGCATCGGTAGCTGTTAAAAAAATTGCAAATATCCCTGGTTTCCATGGAGTAAGAGCCGTTGCTGGGCACGTGATTATGACATCAATGATCATTCAATTGTCGCTACAGCCAAAAGTATTGGTCGGAGAGCAAGGCGGTTTGCACCATTGGATTTCTCGTCACAAAATACGTCGGATTAGCCTCTTACCAGCAGCACTGGAACAGTTTTTCCACTTTTGCATTTTTGCCTGGGTGTTTTGTTAATTGAAATCGGCTACACTGTACTCTGTACAATCGCGACTGGTCATTACTATATTCAACTTTTGACTATAAGTTATGTGCCCTTCGGTAGCCCAGAAGACCTGAAATCTTTGGGCCAAGCGCATTTAACTCACCCAGCAATTGTCTTATTTCTAAGTCCAAGACAATCTCAATGTCTTTATCTACGTGTAGAAAAACCGCACCATTTGTACATGAAAAACACAAGGTACTTGATACAGTCTGCTGTAAAAAGTACAACTAAACACTGACCCACATTTATAAGGTGCCAAAAGATGCGGAATTGGGCCAGGCATCGGCAGTTGTTAAAAAATTGCAAATTTTCCTGGTTTCCATGGAGTAAGAGCCGTTGCTACGCACGTTATTATGACATCAATGATAATTCAATTGTCACTACAGCCAAAAGTATTGGTCGGAGAGCAACGCGGATTGGACCATTCGATTTCTCGTCACAAATTACGTCGGATTAGCCTCTTACTAGTAGCACTGGAACAGTTTTTCCACTTTTGCATTTTTACCTGGTCTTTTTGTTAATTGAAATCGGCTACACTGTACTCTGTACAATCGCGACTGGTCATTACTATATTCAACTTTTGACTATAAGTTATGTGCCCTTCGGTAGCCCAGAAGACGACAAATCTTTGGGCCAAGCCCATTTAACTCACCCAGCAATTGCCTTACTTCTAAGTGCAAGACAATCTCAATGTCTTTATCTACGTGTAGAAAAACCACACCATTTGTACATGAAAAACACAAGGTACTTGATACAGTCTGCTGTAAAAAGTACAACTGAACACTGACCCACTTCAGTAAGGTGCAAAAAGATGCGGAATTGAGCCAGTCATCGGCAGCTGTTGAAAAATTGCAAATTTCCCTGGTTTCCATGGAGTAAGAGCCGTTGCTGGGCACGTGATTATGACATCAATGATCATTCAATTGTCGCTACAGCCAAAAGTATTGGTCGGAGAGCAACGCGGATTGCACCATTCGATTTCTCGTCACAAAATACGTCGGATTAGTCTTTTACTAGTAGCACTGGAACAGTTTTTTCCACTTTTGCATTTTTGCCTGGGTGTTTTGTTAATTGAAATCGGCTACACTGTACTCTGTACAATCGCGACTGGTCATTACTATATTCAACTTTTGACTATAAGTTATGTGCCCTTCGGTAGCCCAGAAGACCTGAAATCTTTGGGCCAAGCCCATTTAACTCACCCAGCAATTGTCTTATTTCTAAGTCCAAGACAATCTCAATGTCTTTATCTACGTGTAGAAAAACCGCACCATTTGTACATGAAAAACACAAGGTACTTGATACAGTCTGCTGTAAAAAGTACAACTAAACACTGACCCACATTTATAAGGTGCCAAAAGATGCGGAATTGGGCCAGGCATCGGCAGTTGTTAAAAAATTGCAAATTTCCCTGGTTTCCATGGAGTAAGAGACGTTGCTGGGCACGTGATTATGACATCAATGATCATTCAATTGTCACTACAGCCAAAAGTATTGGTCGGAGAGCAACGCGGTTTGCACCATTCGATTTCTCGTCACAAAATACGTCCGATTAGCCTCTTACCAGCAGCACTGGAACAGTTTTTCCACTTTTGCATTTTTACCTGGTCTTTTTGTTAATTGAAATCGGCTACACTGTACTCTGTACAATCGCGACTGGTCATTACTATATTCAACTTTTGACTATAAGTTATGTGCCCTTCGGTAGCCCAGAAGACGTCAAATCTTTGGGCTAAGCCCATTTAACTCACCCAGCAATTGTGTTACTTCTAAGTGCAAGACAATCTCAATGTCTTTATTTACGTGTAGAAAAACCACACCTTTTGTACATAAAAATCACAAGGTACTTGATACAGTCTGCTGTAAAAAGTACAAGAGACAACAGACCCACATGAATAAGGTGACCAAAGATGCGGAATTTAGCCAGGCATCGGCAGCTGTTAAAAAATTGCAAATTTTCCTGGTTTCCATGGAGTAAGAGCCGTTACTGGGCACGTGATTATGACATAAATGATCATTGAATTGTCTCTACAGCCAAAAGTATTGGTCAGAGAGCAACGCGGTTTGCACCATTCGATTTCTCGCCACAAAATACGTCGGATTAGCCTCTTACTAGTAGCACTGGAACAGTTTTTCCACTTTTGCATTTTTACCTGGTCTTTTTGTTAATTGAAATCGGCTACACTGTACTCTGTACAATCGCGACTGGTCATTACTATATTCAACTTTTGACTATAAGTTATGTGCCCTTCGGTAGCCCAGAAGACGTCAAATCTTTGGGCTAAGCCCATTTAACTCACCCAGCAATTGTCTTACTTCTAAGTCCAAGACAATCTCAATGTCTTTATCTACGTGTAGAAAACCAGACCATTTGTACATAAAAAAAACAAGGTACTTGATACAGTCTGCTGTAAAAAGTTCAACTGACCACAGACCCACATGAATAAGGTGCCTAAAGATGCGGAATTGGGCCAGGCATCGGCAGCTGTTAAAAAATTGCAAATATCCCTGGTTTCCATGGAGTAAGAGCCGTTGCTGGGCACGTGATTATGACATCAATGATCATTCAATTGTCGCTACAGCCAAAAGTATTGGTCGGAGAGCAACGCGGTTTGCACCATTCGATTTCTCGTCACAAAATACGTCGGATTAGCCTCTTACCAGCAGCACTGGAACAGTTTTTCCACTTTTGCATTTTTGCCTGGGTGTTTTGTTAATTGAAATCGGCTACACTGTACTCTGTACAATCGCGACTGGTCATTACTATATTCAACTTTTGACGATAAGTTATGTGCCCTTCGGTAGCCCAGAAGACCTGAAATCTTTGGGCCAAGCCCATTTAACTCACCCAGCAATTGTCTTACTTCTAAGTCCAAGACAATCTCAATGTCTTTATCTACGTGTAGAAAAACCAGACCATTTGTACATAAAAATCACAAGGTACTTGATACAGTCTGCTGTAAAAAGTACAACAGACAACATGCCCACATGAATAAGGTGCCAAAAGATGCGGAATTTAGCCAGGCATCGGCAGCTGTTAAAAAATTGCAAATTTTCCTGGTTTCCATGGAGTAAGAGCCGTTGCTGGGCACGTGATTATGACATCAATGATCATTCAATTGTCACTACAGCCAAAAGTATTGGTCGGAGAGCAACGGGGATTGTACCATTCAAATTCTCGTCACAAAATACGTCGGATTAGCCTCTTACTAGTTGCACTGGAACAGTTTTTTCACTTTTACATTTTTTCCTGGTGTTTTTGTTAATTGAAGCCGGCTACACTGTACTCTGTACAATCGCGACTGGTCATTACTATATTCAACTTTTGACGATAAGTTATGTGCCCTTCGGTAGCCCAGAAGACCTGAAATCTTTGGGCCAAGCCCATTTAACTCACCCAGCAATTGTCTTACTTCTAAGTCCAAGACAATCTCAATGTCTTTATCTACGTGTAGAAAAACCTCACCATTTGTACATAAAAAACACAAGGTACTTGATACAGTCTGCTGTAAAAAGTACAACTAAACACTGACCCACATTTCTAACGTGCCAAAAGATGCGAATTGGCCAGGCATCGGCAGTTGTTAAAAAATTGCAAATTTTCCTGGTTTCCATGGAGTAAGAGCCGTTGCTACGCACGTGATTATGACATCAATGATCATTCAATTGTCGCTACAGCCAAAACTATTGGTCGAAGAGCAACGCGGCTTGCACCATTCGATTTCTCGTCACAAATTACGTCGGATTAGCCTCTTACTAGTAGCACTGGAACAGTTTTTCCACTTTTACATTTTTGCCTGGTCTTTTTGTTAATTGAAATCGGCTACACTGTACTCTGTACAATCGCAACTGGTCATTACTATATTCAACTTTTGACTATAAGTATGTGCCCTTCGGTAGCCCAGAAGACGTCAAATCTTTGGGCTAAGCCCATTTAACTCACCCAGCAATTGTCTTATTTCTAAGTCCAAGACAATCTCAATGTCTTTATCTACGTGTAGAAAAACCAGGACCATTTGTACGTAAAAAACACAAGGTACTTGATACAGTCTGCTGTAAAAGTACAACTGAACACTGACCCACATTTATAAGGTGCCAAAAGATGCGGAATTGGGCCAGGCATCGGCAACTGTTAAGAATTGCAAATATCCCTGGTTTCCATGGAGTAAGAGCCGTTACTGGGCACGTGATTATGACATAAATGATCATTGAATTGTCTCTACAGCCAAAAGTATGGTCAGAGAGCAACGCGGTTTGCACCATTCGATTTCCTCGCCACAAAATACGTCGATTAGTCTCTTACTAGTAGCACTGGAAACAGTTTTTCCACTTTTGCATTTTTACCTGGTCTTTTTGTTAATTGAAATCGGCTACACTGTACTCTGTACAATCGCGACTGGTTATTACTATATTCAACTTTTGACTATAAGTTATGTGCCCTTCGGTAGCCCAGAAGACGACAAATCTTTGGGCCAAGCCCATTTAACTCACCCAGCAATTGCCTTACTTCTAAGTGCAAGACAATCTCAATGTCTTTATTTACGTGTAGAAAAACCACACCATTTGTACAAAAAAAACACAAGGTACTTGATACAGTATGCTGTATAAAGTACAACTGAACACTGACCCACATGAATAAGGTGCCTAAAGATGCGGAATTGGGCCAGGCATCGGCAGCTGTTAAAAAATTGCAAATATCCCTGGTTTCCATGGAGTAAGAGCCGTTGCTGGGCACGTGATTATGACATCACTGATTATTGAATTGTCTCTACAGCCAAAACTATTGGTCGAAGAGCAACGCGGTTTGCACCATTCGATTTCTCGTCACAAAATACGTCGCATTAGCCTCTTACTAGTAGCACTGGAACAGTTTTTCCACTTTTGCATTTTTGCCTGGTCTTTTTGTTAATTGAAATCGGCTACACTGTACTCTGTACAATCGCGACTGGTCATTACTATATTCAACTTTTGACTATAAGTTATGTGCCCTTCGGTAGCCCAGAAGACCTGAAATCTTTGGGCTAAGCCCATTTAACTCACCCAGCAATTGTCTTACTTCTAAGTCCAAGACAATCTCAATGTCTTTATCTACGTGTAGAAAAACCACACCATTTGTACATAAAAAAAAACAAGGTACTTGATACAGTCTGCTGTAAAAAGTTCAACTGACCACAGACCCACATGAATAAGGTGCCTAAAGATGCGGAATTGGGCCAGGCATCGGCAGCTGTTAACAAATTGCAAATATCCCTGGTTTCCATGGAGTAAGAGCCGTTGCTGGGCACGTGATTATGACATCAATGATCATTCAATTGTTGCTACAGCCAAAAGTAATGGTCGGAGAGCAACGCGGTTTGCACCATTCGATTTCTCGTCACAAAATACGTCGGATTAGCCTCTTACCAGCAGCACTGGAACAGTTTTTCCACTTTTGCATTTTTGCCTGGGTGTTTTGTTAATTGAAATCGGCTACACTGTACTCTGTACAATCGCGACTGGTCATTACTATTTTCAACTTTTGACTATAAGTTATGTGCCCTTCGGTAGCCCAGAAGACGTCAAATCTTTGGGCCAAGCCCATTTAACTCACCCAGCAATTGTCTTATTTCTAAGTCCAAGACAATCTCAATGTCTTTATCTACGTGTAGAAAAACCACACCATTTGTACATGAAAAACACAAGGTACTTGATACAGTCTGCTGTAAAAAGTACAACTAAACACTGACCCACATTTATAAAGTGCCAAAAGATGCGGAATTGGGCCAGGCATCGGCAGCTGTTAAAAAATTGCAAATATCCCTGGTTTCCATGGAGTAAGAGCCGTTGCTGGGCACGTGATTATGACATCAATGATCATTGAATTGTCTCTACAGCCAAAAGTATTGGTCGGAGAGCAACGCAGTTTGCACCATTCGATTTCTCGTCACAAAATAAGTCGGATTAGCCTCTTACCAGCAGCACTGGAACAGTTTGTCCACTTTTGTATTTTTGCCTGGGTGTTTTGTTAATTGAAATCGGCTACACTGTACTCTGTACAATCGCGACTGGTCATTACTATATTCAACTTTTGACTATAAGTTATGTGCCCTTCGGTAGCCCAGAAGACCTGAAATCTTTGGGCCAAGCCCATTTAACTCACCCAGCAATTGTCTTATTTCTAAGTCCAAGACAATCTCAATGTCTTTATCTACGTGTAGAAAAACCAAACCATTTGTACATGAAAAACACAAGGTACTTGATACAGTCTGCTGTAAAAAGTACAACTAAACACTGACCCACATTTATAAGGTGCCAAAAGATGCGGAATTGGGCCAGGCATCGGCAGTTGTTAAAAAATATCAAATTTTCCTGGTTTCCATGGAGTAAGAGCCGTTGCTACGCACGTGATTATGACATCAATGATCATTCAATTGTCACTACAGCCAAAAGTATTGGTCGAAGAGCAACGCGGTTTGCACCATTCGATTTCTCGTCACAAAATACGTCGGATTAGCCTTTTACTAGTAGCACTGGAACAGTTTTTCCACTTTTGCATTTTTGCCTGGTCTTTTTGTTAATTGAAATCGGCTACACTGTACTCTGTACAATCGCGACTGGTCATTACTATATTCAATTTTTGACTATAAGTTATGTGCCCTTCGGTAGCCCAGAAGACGTCAAATCTTTGGGCTAAGCCCATTTAACTCACCCAGCAATTGTCTTACTTCTAAGTCCAAGACAATCTCAATGTCTTTATCTACGTGTAGAAAAACCAGACCATTTGTACATAAAAATCACAAGGTACTTGATACAGTCTGCTGTAAAAAGTACAACAGACAACATACCCACATGAATAAGGTGCCAAAAGATGCGGAATTTAGCCAGGCATCGGCAGCTGTTAAAAAATTGCAAATTTTCCTGGTTTCCATGGAGTAAGAGCCGTTGCTGGGCACGTGATTATGACATCAATGATCATTCAATTGTCACTACAGCCAAAAGTATTGGTCGGAGAGCAACGGGGATTGTACCATTCAAATTCTCGTCACAAAATACGTCGGATTAGCCTCTTACTAGTTGCACTGGAACAGTTTTTTCACTTTTACATTTTTGCCTGGTGTTTTTGTTAATTGAAGCCGGCTACACTGTACTCTGTACAATCGCGACTGGTCATTACTATATTCAACTTTTGACGATAAGTTATGTGCCCTTCGGTAGCCCAGAAGACCTGAAATCTTTGGGCCAAGCCCATTTAACTCACCCAGCAATTGTCTTACTTCTAAGTCCAAGACAATCTCAATGTCTTTATCTACGTGTAGAAAAACCTCACCATTTGTACATAAAAAACACAAGGTACTTGATACAGTCTGCTGTAAAAAGTACAACTAAACACTGACCCACATTTCTAACGTGCCAAAAGATGCGGAATTGGGCCAGGCATCGGCAGTTGTTAAAAAATTGCAAATTTTCCTGGTTTCCATGGAGTAAGAGCCGTTGCTACGCACGTGATTATGACATCAATGATCATTCAATTGTCGCTACAGCCAAAACTATTGGTCGAAGAGCAACGCGGCTTGCACCATTCGATTTCTCGTCACAAATTACGTCGGATTAGCCTCTTACTAGTAGCACTGGAACAGTTTTTCCACTTTTACATTTTTGCCTGGTCTTTTTGTTAATTGAAATCGGCTACACTGTACTCTGTACAATCGCAACTGGTCATTACTATATTCAACTTTTGACTATAAGTTATGTGCCCTTCGGTAGCCCAGAAGACGTCAAATCTTTGGGCTAAGCCCATTTAACTCACCCAGCAATTGTCTTATTTCTAAGTCCAAGACAATCTCAATGTCTTTATCTACGTGTAGAAAAACCACACCATTTGTACGTAAAAAACACAAGGTACTTGATACAGTCTGCTGTAAAAAGTACAACTGAACACTGACCCACATTTATAAGGTGCCAAAAGATGCGGAATTGGGCCAGGCATCGGCAACTGTTAAGAAATTGCAAATATCCCTGGTTTCCATGGAGTAAGAGCCGTTACTGGGCACGTGATTATGACATAAATGATCATTGAATTGTCTCTACAGCCAAAAGTATTGGTCAGAGAGCAACGCGGTTTGCACCATTCGATTTCTCGCCACAAAATACGTCGGATTAGTCTCTTACTAGTAGCACTGGAACAGTTTTTCCACTTTTGCATTTTTACCTGGTCTTTTTGTTAATTGAAATCGGCTACACTGTACTCTGTACAATCGCGACTGGTTATTACTATATTCAACTTTTGACTATAAGTTATGTGCCCTTCGGTAGCCCAGAAGACGACAAATCTTTGGGCCAAGCCCATTTAACTCACCCAGCAATTGCCTTACTTCTAAGTGCAAGACAATCTCAATGTCTTTATTTACGTGTAGAAAAACCACACCATTTGTACAAAAAAAACACAAGGTACTTGATACAGTATGCTGTATAAAGTACAACTGAACACTGACCCACATGAATAAGGTGCCTAAAGATGCGGAATTGGGCCAGGCATCGGCAGCTGTTAAAAAATTGCAAATATCCCTGGTTTCCATGGAGTAAGAGCCGTTGCTGGGCACATGATTATGACATCAATGATTATTGAATTGTCTCTACAGCCAAAACTATTGGTCGAAGAGCAACGCGGTTTGCACCATTCGATTTCTCGTCACAAAATACGTCGGATTAGCCTCTTACTAGTAGCACTGGAACAGTTTTTCCACTTTTGCATTTTTGCCTGGTCTTTTTGTTAATTGAAATCGGCTACACTGTACTCTGTACAATCGCGACTGGTCATTACTATATTCAACTTTTGACTATAAGTTATGTGCCCTTCGGTAGCCCAGAAGACCTGAAATCTTTGGGCTAAGCCCATTTAACTCACCCAGCAATTGTCTTACTTCTAAGTCCAAGACAATCTCAATGTCTTTATCTACGTGTAGAAAAACCACACCATTTGTACATAAAAAACACAAGGTACTTGATACAGTCTGCTGTAAAAAGTTCAACTGACCACAGACCCACATGAATAAGGTGCCTAAAGATGCGGAATTGGGCCAGGCATCGGCAGCTGTTAAAAAATTGCAAATATCCCTGGTTTCCATGGAGTAAGAGCCGTTGCTGGGCACGTGATTATGACATCAATGATCATTCAATTGTTGCTACAGCCAAAAGTAATGGTCGGAGAGCAACGCGGTTTGCACCATTCGATTTCTCGTCACAAAATACGTCGGATTAGCCTCTTACCAGCAGCACTGGAACAGTTTTTCCACTTTTGCATTTTTGCCTGGGTGTTTTGTTAATTGAAATCGGCTACACTGTACTCTGTACAATCGCGACTGGTCATTACTAATTTCAACTTTTGACTATAAGTTATGTGCCCTTCGGTAGCCCAGAAGACCTGAAATCTTTGGGCCAAGCCCATTTAACTCACCCAGCAATTGTCTTATTTCTAAGTCCAAGACAATCTCAATGTCTTTATCTACGTGTAGAAAAACCACACCATTTGTACATGAAAAACACAAGGTACTTGATACAGTCTGCTGTAAAAAGTACAACTAAACACTGACCCACATTTATAAAGTGCCAAAAGATGCGGAATTGGGCCAGGCATCGGCAGCTGTTAAAAAATTGCAAATATCCCTGGTTTCCATGGAGTAAGAGCCGTTGCTGGGCACGTGATTATGACATCAATGATCATTGAATTGTCTCTACAGCCAAAAGTATTGGTCGGAGAGCAACGCAGTTTGCACCATTCGATTTCTCGTCA
Source organism: Liolophura sinensis (assembly GCF_032854445.1). Taxonomy (NCBI): domain Eukaryota; kingdom Metazoa; phylum Mollusca; class Polyplacophora; order Chitonida; family Chitonidae; genus Liolophura; species Liolophura sinensis. Next base: position 60,102 of record NW_027018048.1, on the reverse strand, counting down.
CAAAATAAGTCGGATTAGCCGCTTACCAGCAGCACTGGAACAGTTTGTCCACTTTTGTATTTTTGCCTGGGTGTTTTGTTAATTGAAATCGGCTACACTGTACTCTGTACAATCGCGACTGGTCATTACTATATTCAACTTTTGACTATAAGTTATGTGCCCTTCGGTAGCCCAGAAGACCTGAAATCTTTGGGCCAAGCCCATTTAACTCACCCAGCAATTGTCTTATTTCTAAGTCCAAGACAATCTCAATGTCTTTATCTACGTGTAGAAAAACCAAACCATTTCTACATGAAAAACACAAGGTACTTGATACAGTCTGCTGTAAAAAGTACAACTAAACACTGACCCACATTTATAAGGTGCCAAAAGATGCGGAATTGGGCCAGGCATCGGCAGTTGTTAAAAAATATCAAATTTTCCTGGTTTCCATGGAGTAAGAGCCGTTGCTACGCACGTGATTATGACATCAATGATCATTCAATTGTCACTACAGCCAAAAGTATTGGTCGAAGAGCAACGCGGTTTGCACCATTCGATTTCTCGTCACAAAATACGTCGGATTAGCCTTTTACTAGTAGCACTGGAACAGTTTTTCCACTTTTGCATTTTTGCCTGGTCTTTTTGTTAATTGAAATCGGCTACACTGTACTCTGTACAATCGCGACTGGTCATTACTATATTCAACTTTTGACTATAAGTTATGTGCCCTTCGGTAGCCCAGAAGACGTCAAATCTTTGGGCTAAGCCCATTTAACTCACCCAGCAATTGTCTTACTTCTAAGTCCAAGACAATCTCAATGTCTTTATCTACGTGTAGAAAAACCAGACCATTTGTACATAAAAAAAACAAGGTACTTGATACAGTCTGCTGTAAAAAGTTCAACTGACCACAGACCCACATGAATAAGGTGCCTAAAGATGCGGAATTGGGCCAGGCATCGGCAGCTGTTAAAAAATTGCAAATATCCCTGGTTTCCATGGAGTAAGAGCCGTTGCTGGGCACGTGATTATGACATCAATGATCATTCAATGGTTGCTACAGCCAAAAGTAATGGTCGGAGAGCAACGCGGTTTGCACCATTCGATTTCTCGTCACAAAATACGTTGGATTAGCCTCTTACCAGCAGCACTGGAACAGTTTTTCCACTTTTGCATTTTTGCCTGGGTGTTTTGTTAATTGAAATCGGCTACACTGTACTCTGTACAATCGCGACTGGTCATTACTATTTTCAACTTTTGACTATAAGTTATGTGCCCTTCGGTAGCCCAGAAGACCTGAAATCTTTGGGCCAAGCCCATTTAACTCACCCAGCAATTGTCTTATTTCTAAGTCCAAGACAATCTCAATGTCTTTATCTACGTGTAGAAAAACCACACCATTTGTACATGAAAAACACAAGGTACTTGATACAGTCTGCTGTAAAAAGTACAACTAAACACTGACCCACATTTATAAGGTGCCAAAAGATGCGGAATTTGGCCAGGCATCGGCAGTTGTTAAAAAATTGCAAATTTTCCTGGTTTCCATGGAGTAAGAGCCGTTGCTACGCACGTGATTATGACATAAATGATCATTCAATTGTCGCTACAGCCAAAACTATTGGTCGGAGAGCAACGCGGATTGCACCATTCGATTTCTCGTCACAAATTACGTCGGATTAGCCTCTTACTAGTAGCACTGGAACAGTTTTTCCACTTTTGCATTTTTACCTGGTCTTTTTGTTAATTGAAATCGGCTACACTGTACTCTGTACAATCGCGACTGGTCATTACTATATTCAACTTTTGACTATAAGTTATGTGCCCTTCGGTAGCCCAGAAGACGACAAATCTTTGGGCCAAGCCCATTTAACTCACCCAGCAATTGTCTTACTTCTAAGTGCAAGACAATCTCAATGTCTTTATCTACGTGTAGAAAAACCACACCATTTGTACATGAAAAACACAAGGTACTTGATACAGTCTGCTGTAAAAAGTACAACTGAACACTGACCCACATTTATAAGGTGCCAAAAGATGCGGAATTGGGCCAGGCATCGGCAGTTGTTAAAAAATTGCAAATTTTCCTGGTTTCCATGGAGTAAGAGCCGTTGCTACGCACGTGATTATGACATAAATGATCATTCAATTGTCGCTACAGCCAAAAGTATTGGTCGGAGAGCAACGCGGATTGCACCATTGGATTTCTCGTCACAAATTACGTCGGATTAGCCTATTACTAGTAGCACTGGAACAGTTTTTCCACTTTTGCATTTTTACCTGGTCTTTTTGTTAATTGAAATCGGCTACACTGTACTCTGTACAATCGCGACTGGTCATTACTATATTCAACTTTTGACTATAAGTTATGTGCCCTTCGGTAGCCCAGAAGACGACAAATCTTTGGGCCAAGCCCATTTAACTCACCCAGCAATTGTCTTACTTCTAAGTCCAAGACAATCTCAATGTCTTTATCTACGTGTAGAAAAAACCACACCAATTGTACGTGAAAAACACAAGGTACTTGATACAGTCTGCTGTAAAAAGTACAACTGAACACTGACCCACTTCAGTAAGGTGCCAAAAGATGCGGAATTGAGCCAGGCATCGGCAGCTGTTGAAAAATTGCAAATTTCCCTGGTTTCCATGGAGTAAGAGACGTTGCTGGGCACGTGATTATGACATCAATGATCATTCAATTGTCACTACAGCCAAAAGTATTGGTCGGAGAGCAACGCGGTTTGCACCATTCGATTTCTCGTCACAAAATACGTCGGATTAGCCTCTTACCAGCAGCACTGGAACAGTTTTTCCACTTTTGCATTTTTACCTGGTCTTTTTGTTAATTGAAATCGGCTACACTGTACTCTGTACAATCGCGACTGGTCATTACTATATTCAACTTTTGACTATAAGTTATGTGCCCTTCGGTAGCCCAGAAGACGTCAAATCTTTGGGCTAAGCCCATTTAACTCACCCAGCAATTGTCTTACTTCTAAGTCTAAGACAATCTCAATGTCTTTATCTACGTGTAGAAAAACCAGACCATTTGTACATAAAAAACACAAGGTACTTGATACAGTATGCTGTATAAAGTACAACTGAACACTGACCCACATTTATAAGGTGCCTAAAGATGCGGAATTGGGCCAGGCATCGGCAGCTGTTAAAAAATTGCAAATATCCCTGGTTTCCATGGAGTAAGAGCCGTTGCTGGGCACGTGATTATGACATCAATGATCATTCAATTGTCACTACAGCCAAAAGTATTGGTCGGAGAGCAACGCAGTTTGCACCATTCGATTTCTCGTCACAAAATACGTCGGATTAGCCTCTTACCAGCAGCACTGGAACAGTTTTTCCACTTCTGCATTTTTGCCTGGGTGTTTTGTAAATTGAAATCGGCTACACTGTACTCTGTACAATCGCGACTGGTCATTACTATATTCAACTTTTGACTATAAGTTATGTGCCCTTCGGTAGCCCAGAAGACCTGAAATCTTTGGGCCGAGCCCATTTAACTCACCCAGCAATTGTCTTATTTCTAAGTCCAAGACAATCTCAATGTCTTTATCTACGTGTAGAAAAACCAAACCATTTGTACATGAAAAACACAAGGTACTTGATACAGTCTGCTGTAAAAAGTACAACTAAACACTGACCCACATTTATAAGGTGCCAAAAGATGCGGAATTGGGCCAGGCATCGGCAGTTGTTAAAAAATATCAAATTTTCCTGGTTTCCATGGAGTAAGAGCCGTTGCTACGCACGTGATTATGACATCAATGATCATTCAATTGTCACTACAGCCAAAACTATTGGTCGAAGAGCAACGCGGTTTGCACCATTCGATTTCTCGTCACAAAATACGTCGGATTAGCCTCTTACTAGTAGCACTGGAACAGTTTTTCCACTTTTGCATTTTTGCCTGGTCTTTTTGTTAATTGAAATCGGCTACACTGTACTCTGTACAATCGCGACTGGTCATTACTATATTCAACTTTTGACTATAAGTTATGTGCCCTTCGGTAGCCCAGAAGACGTCAAATCTTTGGGCTAAGCCCATTTAACTCACCCAGCAATTGTCTTACTTCTAAGTCCAAGACAATTTCAATGTCTTTATCTACGTGTAGAAAAACCAGACGATTTGTACATAAAAAAAAACAAGGTACTTGATACAGTCTGCTGTAAAAAGTTCAACTGACCACAGACCCACATTTATAAGGTGCCAAAAGATGCGGAATTGGGCCAGGCATCGGCAGTTGTTAAAAAATATCAAATTTTCCTGGTTTCCATGGAGTAAGAGCCGTTGCTACGCACGTGATTATGACATCAATGATCATTCAATTGTCGCTACAGCCAAAAGTAATGGTCGGAGAGCAACGCGGTTTGCACCATTCGATTTCTCGTCACAAAATACGTCGGATTAGCCTCTTACTAGTAGCACTGGAACAGTTTTTCCACTTTTGCATTTTTGCCTGGTCTTTTTGTTAATTGAAATCGGCTACACTGTACTCTGTACAATCGCGACTGGTTATTACTATATTCAACTTTTGACTATAAGTTATGTGCCCTTCGGTAGCCCAGAAGACGTCAAATCTTTGGGCTAAGCCCATTTAACTCACCCAGCAATTGTCTTACTTCTAAGTCCAAGACAATCTCAATGTCTTTATCTACGTGTAGAAAAACCACACCATTTGTACATGAAAAACACAAGGTACTTGATACAGTCTGCTGTAAAAAGTACAACTGAACACTGACCCACATTTATAAGGTGCCAAAAGATGCGGAATTGGGCCAGGCATCGGCAGTTGTTAAAAAATTGCAAATTTTCCTGGTTTCCATGGAGTAAGAGCCGTTGCTACGCACGTGATTATGACATAAATGATCATTCAATTGTCGCTACAGCCAAAAGTATTGGTCGGAGAGCAACGCGGATTGCACCATTGGATTTCTCGTCACAAATTACGTCGGATTAGCCTCTTACTAGTAGCACTGGAACAGTTTTTCCACTTTTGCATTTTTACCTGGTCTTTTTGTTAATTGAAATCGGCTACACTGTACTCTGTACAATCGCGACTGGTCATTACTATATTCAACTTTTGACTATAAGTTATGTGCCCTTCGGTAGCCCAGAAGACGACAAATCTTTGGGCCAAGCCCATTTAACTCACCCAGCAATTGTCTTACTTCTAAGTCCAAGACAATCTCAATGTCTTTATCTACGTGTAGAAAAAACCACACCATTTGTACGTGAAAAACACAAGGTACTTGATACAGTCTGCTGTAAAAAGTACAACTGAACACTGACCCACTTCAGTAAGGTGCCAAAAGATGCGGAATTGAGCCAGGCATCGGCAGCTGTTGAAAAATTGCAAATTTCCCTGGTTTCCATGGAGTAAGAGCCGTTGCTGGGCACGTGATTATGACATCAATGATCATTCAATTGTCACTACAGCCAAAAGTATTGGTCGGAGAGCAACGCGGTTTGCACCATTCGATTTCTCGTCACAAAATACGTCGGATTAGCCTCTTACCAGCAGCACTGGAACAGTTTTTTCACTTTTGCATTTTTGCCTGGGTGTTTTGTTAATTGAAATCGGCTACACTGTACTCTGTACAATCGCGACTGGTCATTACTATATTCAACTTTTGACTATAAGTTATGTGCCCTTCGGTAGCCCAGAAGACGTCAAATCTTTGGGCTAAGCCATTTAACTCACCCAGCAATTGTCTTATTTCTAAGTCTAAGACAATCTCAATGTCTTTATCTACGTGTAGAAAAACCAGACCATTTGTACATAAAAAACACAAGGTACTTGATACAGTATGCTGTATAAAGTACAACTGAACACTGACCCACATTTATAAGGTGCCAAAAGATGCGGAATTGGGCCAGGCATCGGCAGCTGTTAAAAAATTGCAAATATCCCTGGTTTCCATGGAGTAAGAGCCGTTGCTGGGCACGTGATTATGACATCAATGATCATTCAATTGTCACTACAGCCAAAAGTATTGGTCGGAGAGCAACGCAGTTTGCACCATTCGATTTCTCGTCACAAAATACGTCGGATTAGCCTCTTACCAGCAGCACTGGAACAGTTTTTTCCACTTCTGCATTTTTGCCTGGGTGTTTTGTAAATTGAAATCGGCTACACTGTACTCTGTACAATCGCGACTGGTCATTACTATATTCAACTTTTGACTATAAGTTTATGTGCCCTTCGGTAGCCCAGAAGACCTGAAATCTTTGGGCCAAGCCCATTTAACTCACCCAGCAATTGTCTTATTTCTAAGTCCAAGACAATCTCAATGTCTTTATCTACGTGTAGAAAAACCAAACCATTTGTACATGAAAAACACAAGGTACTTGATACAGTCTGCTGTAAAAAGTACAAACTAAACACTGACCCACATTTATAAGGTGCCAAAAGATGCGGAATTGGGCCAGGCATCGGCAGTTGTTAAAAAATATCAAATTTTCCTGGTTTCCATGGAGTAAGAGCCGTTGCTACGCACGTGATTATGACATCAATGATCATTCAATTGTCACTACAGCCAAAACTATTGGTCGAAGAGCAACGCGGTTTGCACCATTCGATTTCTCGTCACAAAATACGTCGGATTAGCCTCTTACTAGTAGCACTGGAACAGTTTTTCCACTTTTGCATTTTTGGCCTGGTCTTTTTGTTAATTGAAATCGGCTACACTGTACTCTGTACAATCGCGACTGGTCATTACTATATTCAACTTTTGACTATAAGTTATGTGCCCTTCGGTAGCCCAGAAGACGTCAAATCTTTGGGCTAAGCCCATTTAACTCACCCAGCAATTGTCTTACTTCTAAGTCCAAGACAATTTCAATGTCTTTATCTACGTGTAGAAAAACCAGACGATTTGTACATAAAAAAAAACAAGGTACTTGATACAGTCTGCTGTAAAAAGTTCAACTGACCACAGACCCACATTTATAAGGTGCCAAAAGATGCGGAATTGGGCCAGGCATCGGCAGTTGTTAAAAAATATCAAATTTTCCTGGTTTCCATGGAGTAAGAGCCGTTGCTACGCACGTGATTATGACATCAATGATCATTCAATTGTCGCTACAGCCAAAAGTAATGGTCGGAGAGCAACGCGGTTTGCACCATTCGATTTCTTGTCACAAAATACGTCGGATTAGCCTCTTACTAGTAGCACTGGAACAGTTTTTCCACTTTTGCATTTTTGCCTGGTCTTTTTGTTAATTGAAATCGGCTACACTGTACTCTGTACAATCGCGACTGGTCATTACTATATTCAATTTTTGACTATAAGTTATGTGCCCTTCGGTAGCCCAGAAGACGTCAAATCTTTGGGCTAAGCCCATTTAACTCACCCAGCAATTGTCTTACTTCTAAGTCCAAGACAATCTCAATGTCTTTATCTACGTGTAGAAAAACCACACCATTTGTACATGAAAAACACAAGGTACTTGATACAGTCTGCTGTAAAAAGTACAACTGAACACTGACCCACATTTATAAGGTGCCAAAAGATGCGGAATTGGGCCAGGCATCGGCAGCTGTTAAAAAATTGCAAATATCCCTGGTTTCCATGGAGTAAGAGCCGTTGCTGGGCACGTGATTATGACATCAATGATTATTGAATTGTCTCTACAGCCAAAACTATTGGTCGAAGAGCAACGCGGTTTGCACCATTCGATTTCTCGTCACAAAATACGTCGGATTAGCCTTTTACTAGTAGCACTGGAACAGTTTTTCCACTTTTGCATTTTTGCCTGGTCTTTTTGTTAATTGAAATCGGCTACACTGTACTCTGTACAATCGCGACTGGTCATTACTATATTCAACTTTTGACTATAAGTTATGTGCCCTTCGGTAGCCCAGAAGACGTCAAATCTTTGGGCTAAGCCCATTTAACTCACCCAGCAATTGTCTTACTTCTAAGTCCAAGACAATCTCAATGTCTTTATCTACGTGTAGAAAAACCAGACCATTTGTACTTAAAAAAAAACAAGGTACTTGATACAGTCTGCTGTAAAAAGTACAACTGACCACAAACCCACATGAATAAGGTGCCTAAAGATGCGGAATTGGGCCAGGCATCGGCAGCTGTTAAAAAATTGCAAATATCTCTGGTTTCCATGGAGTAAGAGCCGTTGCTGGGCACGTGATTATGACATCAATGATTATTGAATTGTCTCTACAGCCAAAACTATTGGTCGAAGAGCAACGCGGTTTGCACCATTCGATTTCTCGCCACAAAATACGTCGGATTAGTCTCTTACTAGTAGCACTGGAACAGTTTTTCCACTTTTGCATTTTTACCTGGTCTTTTTGTTAATTGAAATCGGCTACACTGTACTCTGTACAATCGCGACTGGTTATTACTATATTCAACTTTTGACTATAAGTTATGTGCCCTTCGGTAGGCCAGAAGACGACAAATCTTTGGGCCAAGCCCATTTAACTCACCCAGCAATTGCCTTACTTCTAAGTGCAAGACAATCTCAATGTCTTTATTTACGTGTAGAAAAACCACACCATTTGTACATGAAAAACACAAGGTACTTGATACAGTCTGCTGTAAAAAGTACAACTAAACACTGACCCACATTTATAAGGTGCCAAAAGATGCGGAATTGGGCCAGGCATCGGCAGTTGTTAAAAAATTGCAAATTTTCCTGGTTTCCATGGAGTAAGAGCCGTTGCTACGCACGTGATTATGACATAAATGATCATTCAATTGTCGCTACAGCCAAAACTTTTGGTCGGAGAGCAACGCGGATTGCACCGTTCGATTTCTCGTCACAAATTACGTCGGATTAGCCTCTTACTAGTAGCACTGGAACAGTTTTTCCACTTTTGCATTTTTACCTGGTCTTTTTGTTAATTGAAATCGGCTACACTGTACTCTGTACAATCGCGACTGGTCATTACTATATTCAACTTTTGACTATAAGTTATGTGCCCTTCGGTAGCTTAGAAGACGACAAATCTTTGGGTTAAGCCCATTTAACTCACCCAGCAATTGTCTTACTTCTAAGTGCAAGACAATCTCAATGTCTTTATCTACGTGTAGAAAAACCACACCATTTGTACGTAAAAAACACAAGGTACTTGATACAGTCTGCTGTATAAAGTACAACTGAACACTGACCCACTTCAGTAAGGTGCAAAAAGATGCGGAATTGAGCCAGGCATCGGCAGCTGTTGAAAAATTGCAAATTTCCCTGGTTTCCATGGAGTAAGAGACGTTGCTGGGCACGTGATTATGACATCAATGATCATTCAATTGTCACTACAGCCAAAAGTATTGGTCGGAGAGCAACGCGGTTTGCACCATTCGATTTCTCGTCACAAAATACGTCGGATTAGCCTCTTACCAGCAGCACTGGAACAGTTTTTCCACTTTTGCATTTTTACCTGGTCTTTTTGTTAATTGAAATCGGCTACACTGTACTCTGTACAATCGCGACTGGTCATTATTATATTCAACTTTTGACTATAAGTTATGTGCCCTTCGGTAGCCCAGAAGACGTCAAATCTTTGGGCTAAGCCAATTTAACTCACCCAGCAATTGCCTTACTTCTAAGTGCAAGACAATCTCAATGTCTTTATTTACGTGTAGAAAAACCACACCTTTTGTACATAAAAATCACAAGGTACTTGATACAGTCTGCTGTAAAAAGTACAACAGACAACAGACCCACATGAATAAGGTGCCAAAAGATGCGAAATTTAGCCAGGCATCGGCAGCTGTTAAAAAATTGCAAATTTTCCTGGTTTCCATGGAGTAAGAGCCGTTGCTGGGCACGTGATTATGACATCAATGATCATTCAATTGTCACTACAGCCAAAAGTATTGGTCGGAGAGCAACGCGGTTTGCACCATTCGATTTCTCGTCACAAATTACGTCGGATTAGCCTCTTACCAGCAGCACTGGAACAGTTTTTCCACTTTTGCATTTTTACCTGGTCTTTTTGTTAATTGAAATCGGCTACACTGTACTCTGTACAATCGCGACTGGTCATTACTATATTCAACTTTTGACTATAAGTTATGTGCCCTTCGGTAGCCCAGAAGACGTCAAATCTTTGGGCTAAGCCCATTTAACTCACCCAGCAATTGTCTTACTTCTAAGTGCAAGACAATCTCAATGTCTTTATTTACGTGTAGAAAAACCAGATCATTTGTACATAAAAAACACAAGGTACTTGATACAGTCTGCTGTATAAAGTACAACTGAACACTGATCCACATTTATAAGGTTCCAAAAGATGCGGAATTGGGCCAGGCATCGGCAGCTGTTAAAAAATTGCAAATATCCCTGGTTTCCATGCAGTAAGAGACGTTACTGGGCACGTGATTATGACATAAATGATCATTGAATTGTCTCTACAGCCAAAAGTATTGGTCAGAGAGCAACGCGGTTTGCACCATTCGATTTCTCGCCACAAAATACGTCGGATTAGCATCTTACTAGTAGCACTGGAACAGTTTTTCCACTTTTGCATTTTTACCTGGTCTTTTTGTTAATTGAAATCGGCTACACTGTACTCTGTACAATCGCGACTGGTCATTACTATATTCAACTTTTGACTATAAGTTATGTGCCCTTCGGTAGCACAGAAGACGACAAATCTTTGGGTTAAGCCCATTTAACTCACCCAGCAATTGTCTTACTTCTAAGTCCAAGACAATCTCAATGTCTTTATCTACGTGTAGAAAAACCAGACCATTTGTACATAAAAAAACAAGGTACTTGATACAGTCTGCTGTAAAAAGTTCAACTGACCACAGACCCACATGAATAAGGTGCCTAAAGATGCGGAATTGGGCCAGGCATCGGTAGCTGTTAAAAAATTGCAAACATCCCTGGTTTCCATGGAGTAAGAGCCGTTGCTGGGCACGTGATTATGACATCAATGATCATTCAATTGTCGCTACAGCCAAAAGTATTGGTCGGAGAGCAAGGCGGTTTGCACCATTCGATTTCTCGTCACAAAATACGTCGGATTAGCCTCTTACCAGCAGCACTGGAACAGTTTTTCCACTTTTGCATTTTTGCCTGGGTGTTTTGTTAATTGAAATCGGCTACACTGTACTCTGTACAATCGCGACTGGTCATTACTATATTCAACTTTTGACTATAAGTTATGTGCCCTTCGGCAGCCCAGAAGACCTGAAATCTTTGGGCCAAGCCCATTTAACTCACCCAGCAATTGTCTTATTTCTAAGTCCAAGACAATCTCAATGTCTTTATCTACGTGTAGAAAAACCGCACCATTTGTACATGAAAAACACAAGGTACTTGATACAGTCTGCTGTAAAAAGTACAACTAAACACTGACCCACATTTATAAGGTGCCAAAAGATGCGGAATTGGGCCAGGCATCGGCAGTTGTTAAAAAATTGCAAATTTCCCTGGTTTCCATGGAGTAAGAGACGTTGCTGGGCACGTGATTATGACATCAATGATCATTCAATTGTCACTACAGCCAAAAGTATTGGTCGGAGAGCAACGCGGTTTGCACCATTCGATTTCTCGTCACAAAATACGTCGGATTAGCCTCTTACCAGCAGCACTGGAACAGTTTTTCCACTTTTGCATTTTTACCTGGTCTTTTTGTTAATTGAAATCGGCTACACTGTACTCTGTACAATCGCGACTGGTCATTACTATATTCAACTTTTGACTATAAGTTATGTGCCCTTCGGTAGCCCAGAAGACGTCAAATCTTTGGGCTAAGCCCATTTAACTCACCCAGCAATTGTGTTACTTCTAAGTGCAAGACAATCTCAATGTCTTTATTTACGTGTAGAAAAACCAGACCATTTGTACATAAAAATCACAAGGTACTTGATACAGTCTGCTGTAAAAAGTACAAGAGACAACAGACCCACATGAATAAGGTGACAAAAGATGCGGAATTTAGCCAGGCATCGGCAGCTGTTAAAAAATTGCAAATTTTCCTGGTTTCCATGGAGTAAGAGCCGTTACTGGGCACGTGATTATGACATAAATGATCATTGAATTGTCTCTACAGCCAAAAGTATTGGTCAGAGAGCAACGCGGTTTGCACCATTCGATTTCTCGCCACAAAATACGTCGGATTAGCCTCTTACTAGTAGCACTGGAACAGTTTTTCCACTTTTGCATTTTTACCTGGTCTTTTTGTTAATTGAAATCGGCTACACTGTACTCTGTACAATCGCGACTGGTCATTACTATATTCAACTTTTGACTATAAGTTATGTGCCCTTCGGTAGCCCAGAAGACATCAAATCTTTGGGCCAAGCCCATTTAACTCACCCAGCAATTGTCTTACTTCTAAGTCCAAGACAATCTCAATGTCTTTATCTACGTGTAGAAAACCACACCATTTGTACATAAAAAAAACAAGGTACTTGATACAGTCTGCTGTAAAAAGTTCAACTGACCACAGACCCACATGAATAAGGTGCCTAAAGATGCGGAATTGGGCCAGGCATCGGCAGCTGTTAAAAAATTGCAAATATCCCTGGTTTCCATGGAGTAAGAGCCGTTGCTGGGCACGTGATTATGACATCAATGATCATTCAATTGTCGCTACAGCCAAAAGTATTGGTCGGAGAGCAACGCGGTTTGCACCATTCGATTTCTCGTCACAAAATACGTCGGATTAGCCTCTTACCAGCAGCACTGGAACAGTTTTTCCACTTTTGCATTTTTGCCTGTGTGTTTTGTTAATTGAAATCGGCTACACTGTACTCTGTACAATCGCGACTGGTCATTACTATATTCAACTTTTGAGGATAAGTTATGTGCCCTTCGGTAGCCCAGAAGACCTGAAATCTTTGGGCCAAGCCCATTTAACTCACCCAGCAATTGTCTTACTTCTAAGTCCAAGACAATCTCAATGTCTTTATCTACGTGTAGAAAAACCAGACCATTTGTACATAAAAATCACAAGGTACTTGATACAGTCTGCTGTAAAAAGTACAACAGACAACATACCCACATGAATAAGGTGCCAAAAGATGCGGAATTTAGCCAGGCATCGGCAGCTGTTAAAAAATTGCAAATTTTCCTGGTTTCCATGGAGTAAGAGCCGTTGCTGGGCACGTGATTATGACATCAATGATCATTCAATTGTCACTACAGCCAAAAGTATTGGTCGGAGAGCAACGGGGATTGTACCATTCAAATTCTCGTCACAAAATACGTCGGATTAGCCTCTTACTAGTTGCACTGGAACAGTTTTTTCACTTTTACATTTTTGCCTGGTGTTTTTGTTAATTGAAGCCGGCTACACTGTACTCTGTACAATCGCGACTGGTCATTACTATATTCAACTTTTGACGATAAGTTATGTGCCCTTCGGTAGCCCAGAAGACCTGAAATCTTTGGGCCAAGCCCATTTAACTCACCCAGCAATTGTCTTACTTCTAAGTCCAAGACAATCTCAATGTCTTTATCTACGTGTAGAAAAACCTCACCATTTGTACATAAAAAACACAAGGTACTTGATACAGTCTGCTGTAAAAAGTACAACTAAACACTGACCCACATTTCTAACGTGCCAAAAGATGCGGAATTGGGCCAGGCATCGGCAGTTGTTAAAAAATTGGCAAATTTTCCTGGTTTCCATGGAGTAAGAGCCGTTTGCTACGCACGTGATTATGACATCAATGATCATTCAATTGTCGCTACAGCCAAAACTATTGGTCGAAGAGCAACGCGGCTTGCACCATTTCGATTTCTCGTCACAAATTACGTCGGATTAGCCTCTTACTAGTAGCACTGGAACAGTTTTTCCACTTTTACATTTTTGCCTGGTCTTTTTGTTAATTGAAATCGGCTACACTGTACTCTGTACAATCGCAACTGGTCATTACTATATTCAACTTTTGACTATAAGTTATGTGCCCTTCGGTAGCCCAGAAGACCTGAAATCTTTGGGCCAAGCCCATTTAACTCACCCAGCAATTGTCTTACTTCTAAGTCCAAGACAATCTCAATGTCTTTATCTACGTGTAGAAAAACCTCACCATTTGTACATAAAAAACACAAGGTACTTGATACAGTCTGCTGTAAAAAGTACAACTAAACACTGACCCACATTTCTAACGTGCCAAAAGATGCGGAATTGGGCCAGGCATCGGCAGTTGTTAAAAAATTGCAAATTTTTCCTGGTTTCCATGGAGTAAGAGCCGTTGCTACGCACGTGATTATGACATCAATGATCATTCAATTGTTGCTACAGCCAAAACTATTGGTCGAAGAGCAACGCGGCTTGCACCATTCGATTTCTCGTCACAAATTACGTCGGATTAGCCTTTTACTAGTAGCACTGGAACAGTTTTTCCACTTTTACATTTTTGCCTGGTCTTTCTGTTAATTGAAATCGGCTACACTGTACTCTGTACAATCGCAACTGGTCATTACTATATTCAACTTTTGACTATAAGTTATGTGCCCTTCGGTAGCCCAGAAGACGTCAAATCTTTGGGCTAAGCCAATTTAACTCACCCAGCAATTGTCTTATTTCTAAGTCCAAGACAATCTCAATGTCTTTATCTACGTGTAGAAAAACCACACCATTTGTACGTAAAAAACACAAGGTACTTGATACAGTCTGCTGTAAAAAGTACAACTGAACACTGACCCACATTTATAAGGTGCCAAAAGATGCGGAATTGGGCCAGCCATCGGCAACTGTTAAGAAATTGCAAATATCCCTGGTTTCCATGGAGTATGAGCCGTTACTGGGCACGTGATTATGACATAAATGATCATTGAATTGTCACTACAGCCAAAAGTATTGGTCAGAGAGCAACGCGGTTTGCACCATTCGATTTCTCGCCACAAAATACGTCGGATTAGTCTCTTACTAGTAGCACTGGAACAGTTTTTCCACTTTTGCATTTTTTACCTGGTCTTTTTGTTAATTGAAATCGGCTACACTGTACTCTGTACAATCGCGACTGGTTATTACTATATTCAACTTTTGACTATAAGTTATGTGCCCTTCGGTAGGCCAGAAGACGACAAATCTTTGGGCCAAGCCCATTTAACTCACCCAGCAATTGCCTTACTTCTAAGTGCAAGACAATCTCAATGTCTTTATTTACGTGTAGAAAAACCACACCATTTGTACAAAAAAAACACAAGGTACTTGATACAGTATGCTGTATAAAGTACAACTGAACACTGACCCACATGAATAAGGTGCCTAAAGATGCGGAATTGGGCCAGGCATCGGCAGCTGTTAAAAAATTGCAAATATCCCTGGTTTCCATGGAGTAAGAGCCGTTGCTGGGCACGTGATTATGACATCAATGATTATTCAATTGTCTCTACAGCCAAAACTATTGGTCGAAGAGCAACGCGGTTTGCACCATTCGATTTCTCGTCACAAAATACGTCGGATTAGCCTCTTACTAGTAGCACTGGAACAGTTTTTCCACTTTTGCATTTTTGCCTGGTCTTTTTGTTAATTGAAATCGGCTACACTGTACTCTGTACAATCGCGACTGGTTATTACTATATTCAACTTTTGACTATAAGTTATGTGCCCTTCGGTAGCCCAGAAGACCTGAAATCTTTGGGCTCAGCCCATTTAACTCACCCAGCAATTGTCTTACTTCTAAGTCCAAGACAATCTCAATGTCTTTATCTACGTGTAGAAAAACCACACCATTTGTACATAAAAAAAACAAGGTACTTGATACAGTCTGCTGTAAAAAGTTCAACTGACCACAGACCCACATGAATAAGGTGCCTAAAGATGCGGAATTGGGCCAGGCATCGGCAGCTGTTAAAAAATTGCAAATATCCCTGGTTTCCATGGAGTAAGAGCCGTTGCTGGGCACGTGATTATGACATCAATGATCATTCAGTTGTTGCTACAGCCAAAAGTAATGGTCGGAGAGCAACGCGGTTTGCACCATTCGATTTCTCGTCACAAAATACGTCGGATTAGCCTCTTACCAGCAGCACTGGAACAGTTTTTCCACTTTTGCATTTTTGCCTGGGTGTTTTGTTAATTGAAATCGGCTACACTGTACTCTGTACAATCGCGACTGGTCATTACTATATTCAACTTTTGACTATAAGTTATGTGCCCTTCGGTAGCCCAGAAGACCTGAAATCTTTGGGCCAAGCCCATTTAACTCACCCAGCAATTGTCTTATTTCTAAGTCCAAGACAATCTCAATGTCTTTATCTACGTGTAGAAAAACCACACCATTTGTACATGAAAAACACAAGGTACTTGATACAGTCTGCTGTAAAAAGTACAACTAAACACTGACCCACATTTATAAGGTGCCAAAAGATGCGGAATTGGGCCAGGCATCGGCAGCTGTTAAAAAATTGCAAATATCCCTGGTTTCCATGGAGTAAGAGCCGTTGCTGGGCACGTGATTATGACATCAATGATCATTCAATTGTCTCTACAGCCAAAAGTATTGGTCGGAGAGCAACGCAGTTTGCACCATTCGATTTCTCGTCACAAAATACGTCGGATTAGCCTCTTACCAGCAGCACTGGAACAGTTTGTCCACTTTTGTATTTTTTGCCTGGGTGTTTTGTTAATTGAAATCGGCTACACTGTACTCTGTACAATCGCGACTGGTCATTACTATATTCAACTTTTGACTATAAGTTATGTGCCCTTCGGTAGCCCAGAAGACCTGAAATCTTTGGGCCAAGCCCATTTAACTCACCCAGCAATTGTCTTATTTCTAAGTCAAGACAATCTCAATGTCTTTATCTACGTGTAGAAAAACCAAACATTTCTACATGAAAAACACAAGGTACTTGATACAGTCTGCTGTAAAAAGTACAACTAAACACTGACACCACATTTATAAGGTGCCAAAAGATGCGGAATTGGGCCAGGCATCGGGCAGTTGTTAAAAAATATCAAATTTTCCTGGTTTCCATGGAGTAAGAGCCGTTGCTACGCACGTGATTATGACATCAATGATCATTCAATTGTCACTACAGCCAAAAGTATTGGTCGAAGAGCAAACGCGGTTTGCACCATTCGATTTCTCGTCACAAAATACGTCGGATTAGCCTTTACTAGTAGCACTGGAACAGTTTTTCCACTTTTGCATTTTTGCCTGGTCTTTTTGTTAATTGAAATCGGCTACACTGTACTCTGTACAATCGCGACTGGTCATTACTATATTCAACTTTTGACTATAAGTTATGTGCCCTTCGGTAGCCCAGAAGACGTCAAATCTTTGGGCTAAGCCCATTTAACTCACCCAGCAATTGTCTTAACTTCTAAGTCCAAGACAATCTTAATGTCTTTATCTACGTGTAGAAAAACCACACCATTTGTACATAAAAAAAAAAAGGTACTTGATACAGTCTGCTGTAAAAAGTTCAACTGACCACAGACCCACATGATAAGGTGCCTAAAGAATGCGGAATTGGGCCAGGCATCGGCAGCTGTTAAAAAATTGCAAATATCCCTGGTTTCCATGGAGTAAGAGCCGTTGCTGGGCACGTGATTATGACATCAATGATCATTCAATTGTTGCTACAGCCAAAAGTAATGGTCGAAGAGCAACGCGGTTGCACCATTCGATTTCTCGTCACAAAATACGTCGGATTAGCCTCTTACCAGCAGCACTGGAACAGTTTTTCCACTTTTGCATTTTTGCCTGGGTGTTTTTGTTAATTGAAATCGGCTACACTGTACTCTGTACAATCGCGACTGGTCATTACTATTTTCAACTTTTGACTATAAGTTATGTGCCCTTCGGTAGCCCAGAAGACCTGAAATCTTTGGGCCAAGCCCATTTAACTCACCAGCAATTGTCTTATTTCTAAGTCCAAGACAATCTCAATGTCTTTATCTACGTGTAGAAAAAACCACACCATTTGTACATTGAAAAAACACAAGGTACTTGATACAGTCTGCTGTAAAAAGTACAACTGAACACTGACCCACATTTATATTAGGTGCCAAAAAGATGCGGAATTGGGCCAGGCATCGGCAGTTGTTTAAAAATTGCAAATTTTCCTGGTTTCCATGGAGTAAGAGCCGTTGGCTACGCACGTGATTATGACATCAATGATCATTCAATTGTCACTACAGCCAAACGTATTGGTCGGAGAGCAACGCAGTTTGCACCATTCGATTTCTCGTCACAAAATACGTCGGATTAGCCTCTTACTAGCAGCACTGGAACAGTTTTTCCACTTTTGCATTTTTGCCTGGGTGTTTTGTTAATTGAAATCGGCTACACTGTACTCTGTACAATCGCGACTGGTCATTACTATATTCAACTTTTGACTATAAGTTATGTGCCCTTCGGTAGCCCAGAAGACCTGAAATCTTTGGGCCAAGCCCATTTAACTCACCCAGCAATTGTCTTATTTTTAAGTCCAAGACAATCTCAATGTCTTTATCTACGTGTAGAAAAACCAAACCATTTGTACATGAAAAAACACAAAGTACTTGATACAGTCTGCTGTAAAAAGTACAACTAAACACTGACCCACATTTATAAGGTGCCAAGAAGATGCGGAATTGGGCCAGGCATCGGCAGTTGTTAAAAAATATCAAATTTCCTGGTTTCCATGGAGTAAGAGCCGTTGCTACGCACGTGATTATGACATCAATGATCATTCAATTGTCACTACAGCCAAAACTATTGGTCGAAGAGCAACGCGGTTTGCACCATTCGATTTCTCGTCACAATTTACGTCGGATTAGCCTCTTACTAGTAGCACTGGAACAGTTTTTTCCACTTTTGCATTTTTGCCTGGTCTTTTTGTTAATTGAAATCGGCTACACTGTACTCTGTACAATCGCGACTGGTCATTACTATATTCAACTTTTGACTATAAGTTATGTGCCCTTCGGTAGCCCAGAAGACGTCAAATCTTTGGGCTAAGCCCATTTAACTCACCCAGCAATTGTCTTACTTCTAAGTCCAAGACAATCTCAATGTCTTTATCTACGTGTAGAAAAACCAGACGATTTGTACATAAAAAAAAACAAGGTACTTGATACAGTCTGCTGTAAAAAGTTCAACTGACCACAGACCCACATTTATAAGGTGCCAAAAGATGCGGAATTGGGCCAGGCATCGGCAGTTGTTAAAAAATATCAAATTTTCCTGGTTTCCATGGAGTAAGAGCCGTTGCTGCGCACGTGATTATGACATCAATGATCATTCAATTGTCGCTACAGCCAAAAGTAATGGTCGGAGAGCAACGCGGTTTGCACCATTCGATTTCTCGTCACAAAATACGTCGGATTAGCCTCTTACTAGTAGCACTGGAACAGTTTTTCCACTTTTGCATTTTTGCCTGGTCTTTTTGTTAATTGAAATCGGCTACACTGTACTCTGTACAATCGCGACTGGTCATTACTATATTCAACTTTTGACTATAAGTTATGTGCCCTTCGGTAGCCCAGAAGACGACAAATCTTTGGGCCAAGCCCATTTAACTCACCCAGCAATTGCCTTACTTCTAAGTGCAAGACAATCTCAATGTCTTTATCTACGTGTAGAAAAACCACACCATTTGTACGTGAAAAACACAAGGTACTTGATACAGTCTGCTGTAAAAAGTACAACTGAACACTGACCCACTTCAGTAAGGTGCAAAAAGATGCGGAATTGAGCCAGGCATCGGCAGGTGTTGAAAAATTGCAAATTTCCATGGTTTCCATGGAGTAAGAGCCGTTGCTGGGCACGTGATTATGACATCAATGATCATTCAATTGTCGCTACAGCCAAAAGTATTGGTCGGAGAGCAACGCGGATAGCACCATTCGATTTCTCGTCACAAAATACGTCGGATTAGCCTCTTACTAGTAGCACTGGAACAGTTTTTCCACTTTTGCATTTTTGCCTGGGTGTTTTGTTAATTGAAATCGGCTACACTGTACTCTGTACAATCGCGACTGGTCATTACTATATTCAACTTTTGACTATAAGTTATGTGCCCTTCGGTAGCCCAGAAGACGTCAAATCTTTGGGCCAAGCCATTTAACTCACCCAGCAATTGTCTTATTTCTAAGTCCAAGACAATCTCAATGTCTTTATCTACGTGTAGAAAAACCGCACCATTTGTACATGAAAAACACAAGGTACTTGATACAGTCTGCTGTAAAAAGTACAACTAAACACTGACCCACATTTATAAGGTGCCAAAAGATGCGGAATTGGCCAGGCATCGGCAGTTGTTAAAAAATTTGCAAATTTCCCTGGTTTCCATGGAGTAAGAGACGTTGCTGGGCACGTGATTATGACATCAATGATCATTCAATTGTCACTACAGCCAAAAGTATTGGTCGGAGAGCAACGCGGTTTGCACCATTCGATTTCTCGTCACAAAATACGTCGGATTAGCCTCTTACCAGCAGCACTGGAACAGTTTTTCCACTTTTGCATTTTTACCTGGTCTTTTTGTTAATTGAAATCGGCTACACTGTACTCTGTACAATCGCGACTGGTCATTACTATATTCAACTTTTGACTATAAGTTATGTGCCCTTCGGTAGCCCAGAAGACGTCAAATCTTGGGCTAAGGCCCATTTAACTCACCCAGCAATTGTGTTACTTCTAAGTGCAAGACAATCTCAATGTCTTTATTTACGTGTAGAAAAACCAGACCATTTGTACATAAAAATCACAAGTGTACTTGATACACTCTGCTGTAAAAAGTACAAGAGACAACAGACCCACATGAATAAGGTGACAAAAGATGCGGAATTTAGCCAGGCATCGGCAGCTGTTAAAAAATTGCAAATTTCCTGGTTTCCATGGAGTAAGAGCGTTACTGGGCACGTGATTATGACATAAATGATCATTGAATTGTCTCTACAGCCAAAAGTATTGGTCAGAGAGCAACGCGGTTTGCACCATTCGATTTCTCGCCACAAAATACGTCCGATTAGCCTCTTACTAGTAGCACTGGAACAGTTTTTCCACTTTTGCATTTTTACTGGTCTTTTTGTTAATTGAAATCGACTACACTGTACTCTGTACAATCGCGACTGGTCATTACTATATTCAACTTTTGACTATAAGTTATGTGCCCTTCGGTAAGCCCAGAAGACGTCAAATCTTTGGGCTAAGCCCATTTAACTCACCCAGCAATTGTCTTACTTCTAAGTCCAAGACAATCTCAATGTCTTTATCTACGTGTAGAAAACCAGACCATTTGTACATAAAAAAAACAAGGTACTTGATACAGTCTGCTGTAAAAAGTTCAACTGACCACAGACCCACATGAATAAGGTGCCTAAAGATGCGAATTGGGCAGGCATCGGCAGCTGTTAAAAAATTGCAAATATCCCTGGTTTCCATGGAGTAAGAGCCGTTGCTGGGCACGTGATTATGACATCAATGATCATTCAATTGTCGCTACAGCCAAAAGTATTGGTCGGAGAGCAACGCGGTTTGCACCATTCGATTTCTCGTCACAAAATACGTCGGATTAGCCTCTTACCAGCAGCACTGGAACAGTTTTTCCACTTTTGCATTTTGCCTGGGTGTTTTGTTAATTGAAATCGGCTACCACTGTACTCTGTACAATCGCGACTGGTCATTACTATATTCAACTTTTGACGATAAGTTATGTGCCCTTCGGTAGCCCAGAAGACCTGAAATCTTTGGGCCAAGCCCATTTAACTCACCCAGCAAATTGTCTTACTTCTAAGTCCAAGACAATCTCAATGTCTTTATCTACGTGTAGAAAAACCCAGACCATTTGTACATAAAAATCACAAGGTACTTGATACAGTCTGCTGTAAAAAGTACAACAGACAACATACCCCACATGAATAAGGTGCCAAAAGATGCGGAATTTAGCCAGGCATCTGCAGCTGTTAAAAAATTGCAAATTTTCCTGGTTTCCATGGAGTAAGAGCCGTTGCTGGGCACGTGATTATGACATCAATGATCATTTCAATTGTCACTACAGCCAAAAGTATTGGTCGGAGAGCAACGGGGATTGTACCATTCAAATTCTCGTCACCAAATACGTCGGATAGCCTCTTACTAGTTGCACTGGAACAGTTTTTTCACTTTTACCATTTTTGCCTGGTGTTTTTGTATAGATTGGAAGCCGGCTACACTGTACTCTGTACAATCGCGACTGGTCATTACTATATTCAACTTTGACGATAAGTTATGTGCCCTTCGGTAGCCCAGAAGACCTGAAATCTTTTGGGCCAAGCCCATTTAACTCACCCAGCAATTGTCTTACTTCTAAGTCCAAGACAATCTCAATGTCTTTATCTACGTGTAGAAAAACCTCACCATTTGTACATAAAAAAACCACAAAGGTACTTGATACAGTCTGCTGTAAAAAGTACAACTAAACGTGCCAAAAGATGCGGAATTGGGCCAGGCATCGGCAGTTGTTAAAAAATTGCACATTTTCCTGGTTTCCATGGAGTAAGAGCCGTTGCTACGCACGTGATTATGACATCAATGATCATTCAATTGTCGCTACAGCCAAAACTATTGGTCGAAGAGCAACGCGGCTTGCACCATTCGATTTCTCGTCACAAATTACGTCGGATTAGCCTCTTACTAGTAGCACTGGAACAGTTTTTCCACTTTTACATTTTTGCCTGGTCTTTTTGTTAATTGAAATCGGCTACACTGTACTCTGTACAATCGCAACTGGTCATTACTATATTCAACTTTTGACTATAAGTTATGTGCCCTTCGGTAGCCCAGAAGACCTGAAATCTTTGGGCCAAGCCCATTTAACTCACCCAGCAATTGTCTTACCTCTAAGTCCAAGACAATCTCAATGTCTTTATCTACGTGTAGAAAAACCTCACCATTTGTACATAAAAAACACAAGGTACTTGATACAGTCTGCTGTAAAAAGTACAACTAAACACTGACCCACATTTCTAACGTGCCAAAAGATGCGGAATTGGGCCAGGCATCGGCAGTTGTTAAAAAATTGCAAATTTTCCTGGTTTCCATGGAGTAAGAGCCGTTGCTACGCACGTGATTATGACATCAATGATCATTCAATTGTTGCTACAGCCAAAACTATTGGTCGAAGAGCAACGCGGCTTGCACCATTCGATTTCTCGTCACAAATTACGTCGGATTAGCCTCTTACTAGTAGCACTGGAACAGTTTTTCCACTTTTACATTTTTGCCTGGTCTTTTTGTTAATTGAAATCGGCTACACTGTACTCTGTACAATCGCAACTGGTCATTACTATATTCAACTTTTGACTATAAGTTATGTGCCCTTCGGTAGCCCAGAAGACGTCAAATCTTTGGGCTAAGCCCATTTAACTCACCCAGCAATTGTCTTATTTCTAAGTCCAAGACAATCTCAATGTCTTTATCTACGTGTAGAAAAACCACACCATTTGTACGTAAAAAACACAAGGTACTTGATACAGTCTGCTGTAAAAAGTACAACTGAACACTGACCCACATTTATAAGGTGCCAAAAGATGCGGAATTGGGCCAGCCATCGGCAACTGTTAAGAAATTGCAAATATCCCTGGTTTCCATGGAGTAAGAGCCGTTACTGGGCACGTGATTATGACATAAATGATCATTGAATTGTCTCTACAGCCAAAAGTATTGGTCAGAGAGCAACGCGGTTTGCACCATTCGATTTCTCGTCACAAAATACGTCGGATTAGCCTCTTACTAGTAGCACTGGAAGAGTTTTTCCACTTTTGCATTTTTGCCTGGTCTTTTTGTTAATTGAAATCGGCTACACTGTACTCTGTACAATCGCGACTGGTTATTACTATATTCAACTTTTGACTATAAGTTATGTGCCCTTCGGTAGGCCAGAAGACGACAAATCTTTGGGCCAAGCCCATTTAACTCACCCAGCAATTGCCTTACTTCTAAGTGCAAGACAATCTCAATGTCTTTATTTACGTGTAGAAAAACCACACCATTTGTACAAAAAAAACACAAGGTACTTGATACAGTATGCTGTATAAAGTACAACTGAACACTGACCCACATGAATAAGGTGCCTAAAGATGCGGAATTGGGCCAGGCATCGGCAGCTGTTAAAAAATTGCAAATATCCCTGGTTTCCATGGAGTAAGAGCCGTTGCTGGGCACGTGATTATGACATCAATGATTATTGAATTGTCTCTACAGCCAAAACTATTGGTCGAAGAGCAACGCGGTTTGCACCATTCGATTTCTCGTCACAAAATACGTCGGATTAGCCTCTTACTAGTAGCACTGGAAGAGTTTTTCCACTTTTGCATTTTTGCCTGGTCTTTTTGTTAATTGAAATCGGCTACACTGTACTCTGTACAATCGCGACTGGTTATTACTATATTCAACTTTTGACTATAAGTTATGTGCCCTTCGGTAGCCCAGAAGACCTGAAATCTTTGGGCTAAGCCCATTTAACTCACCCAGCAATTGTCTTACTTCTAAGTCCAAGACAATCTCAATGTCTTTATCTACGTGTAGAAAAACCACACCATTTGTACATAAAAAAAAACAAGGTACTTGATACAGTCTGCTGTAAAAAGTTCAACTGACCACAGACCCACATGAATAAGGTGCCTAAAGATGCGGAATTGGGCCAGGCATCGGCAGCTGTTAAAAAATTGCAAATATCCCTGGTTTCCATGGAGTAAGAGCCGTTGCTGGGCACGTGATTATGACATCAATGATCATTCAGTTGTTGCTACAGCCAAAAGTAATGGTCAGAGAGCAACGCGGTTTGCACCATTCGATTTCTCGTCACAAAATACGTCGGATTAGCCTCTTACCAGCAGCACTGGAACAGTTTTTCCACTTTTGCATTTTTGCCTGGGTGTTTTGTTAATTGAAATCGGCTACACTGTACTCTGTACAATCGCGACTGGTCATTACTATTTTCAACTTTTGACTATAAGTTATGTGCCCTTCGGTAGCCCAGAAGACCTGAAATCTTTGGGCCAAGCCCATTTAACTCACCCAGCAATTGTCTTATTTCTAAGTCCAAGACAATCTCAATGTCTTTATCTACGTGTAGAAAAACCACACCATTTGTACATGAAAAACACAAGGTACTTGATACAGTCTGCTGTAAAAAGTACAACTAAACACTGACCCACATTTATAAGGTGCCTAAAGATGCGGAATTGGGCCAGGCATCGGCAGCTGTTAAAAAATTGCAAATATCCCTGGTTTCCATGGAGTAAGAGCCGTTGCTGGGCACGTGATTATGACATCAATGATCATTCAATTGTCTCTACAGCCAAAAGTATTGGTCGGAGAGCAACGCAGTTTGCACCATTCGATTTCTCGTCACAAAATACGTCGGATTAGCCTCTTACCAGCAGCACTGGAACAGTTTGTCCACTTTTGTATTTTTGCCTGGGTGTTTTGTTAATTGAAATCGGCTACACTGTACTCTGTACAATCGCGACTGGTCATTACTATATTCAACTTTTGACTATAAGTTATGTGCCCTTCGGTAGCCCCAGAAGACGACAAATCTTTGGGCCAAGCCCATTTAACTCACCCCAGCAATTGTCTTACTTCTAAGTGCAAGACAATCTCAATGTCTTTATCTACCTGTAGAAAAAACCACACCATTTGTACGTGAAAAACACAAGGTACTTGATACAGTCTGCTGTAAAAAGTACAACTGAACACTGACCCACTTCAGTAAGGTGCCAAAAGATGCGGAATTGAGCCAGGCATCGGCAGCTGTTGAAAAATTGCAAATTTCCCTGGTTTCCATGGAATAAGAGACGTTGCTGGGCACGTGATTATGACATCAATGATCATTCAATTGTCACTACAGCCAAAAGTATTGGTCGGAGAGCAACGCGGTTTGCACCATTCGATTTCTCGTCACAAAATACGTCGGATTAGCCTCTTACCAGCAGCACTGGAACAGTTTTTCCACTTTTTGCATTTTTACCTGGTCTTTTTGTTAATTGAAATCGGCTACACTGTACTCTGTACAATCGCGACTGGTCATTACTATATTCAACTTTTGACTATAAGTTATGTGCCCTTCGGTAGCCCAGAAGACGTCAAATCTTTGGGCTAAGCCCATTTAACTCACCCAGCAATTGTCTTACTTCTAAGTCTAAGACAATCTCAATGTCTTTATCTACGTGTAGAAAAACCAGACCATTTGTACATAAAAAACACAAGGTACTTGATACAGTATGCTGTATAAAGTACAACTGAACACTGACCCAAATTTATAAGGTGCCAAAAGATGCGGAATTGGGCCAGGCATCGGCAGCTGTTAAAAAATTGCAAATATCCCTGGTTTCCATGGAGTAAGAGCCGTTGCTACGCACGTGATTATGACATCAATGATCATTCAATTGTCACTACAGCCAAACGTATTGGTCGGAGAGCAACGCAGTTTGCACCATTCGATTTCTCGTCACAAAATACGTCGGATTAGCCTCTTACCAGCAGCACTGGAACAGTTTTTCCACTTCTGCATTTTTGCCTGGGTGTTTTGTTAATTGAAATCGGCTACACTGTACTCTGTACAATCGCGACTGGTCATTACTATATTCAACTTTTGACTATAAGTTATGTGCCCTTCGGTAGCCCAGAAGACCTGAAATCTTTGGGCCAAGCCCATTTAACTCACCCAGCAATTGTCTTATTTCTAAGTCCAAGACAATCTCAATGTCTTTATCTACGTGTAGAAAAACCAAACCATTTGTACATGAAAAACACAAGGTACTTGATACAGTCTGCTGTAAAAATTACAACTAAACACTGACCCACATTTATAAGGTGCCAAAAGATGCGGAATTGGGCCAGGCATCGGCAGTTGTTAAAAAATATCAAATTTTCCTGGTTTCCATGGAGTAAGAGCCGTTCCTACGCACGTGATTATGACATCAATGATCATTCAATTGTCACTACAGCCAAAACTATTGGTCGAAGAGCAACGCGGTTTGCACCATTCGATTTCTCGTCACAAAATACGTCGGATTAGCCCTCTTACTAGTAGCACTGGAACAGTTTTTTCCACTTTTGCATTTTTGCCTGGTCTTTTTGTTAATTGAAATCGGCTACACTGTAACTCTGTACAATCGCGACTGGTCATTACTATATTCAACTTTTGACTATAAGTTATGTGCCCTTCGGTAGCCCAGAAGACGTCAAATCTTTGGGCTAAGCCCATTTAACTCACACCAGCAATTGTCTTACTTCTAAGTCCCAAGACAATCTCAATGTCTTTATCTACGTGTAGAAAAACCAGACGATTTGTACATAAAAAAAAACAAGGTACTTGATACAGTCTGCTGTAAAAAGTTCAACTGACCACAGACCCACATTTATAAGGTGCCAAAAGATGCGGAATTGGGCCAGGCATCGGCAGTTGTTAAAAAATATCAAATTTTCCTGGTTTCCATGGAGTAAGAGCCGTTGCTACGCACGTGATTATGACATCAATGATCATTCAATTGTCGCTACAGCCAAAAGTATTGGTCGGAGAGCAACGCGGGTTTGCACCATTCGATTTCTCGTCACAAAATACGTCGGATTAGCCTCTTACTAGTAGCACTGGAACAGTTTTTCCACTTTTGCATTTTTTGCCTGGTCTTTTTGTTAATTGAAATCGGCTACACTGTACTCTGTACAATCGCGACTGGTCATTACTATATTCAACTTTTGACTATAAGTTATGTGCCCTTCGGTAGCCCAGAAGACGTCAAATCTTTGGGCCAAGCCCATTTAACTCACCCAGCAATTGTCTTACTTCTAAGTCCAAGACAATCTCAATGTCTTTATCTACGTGTAGAAAAACCAGACCATTTGTACATAAAAAAAAACAAGGTACTTGATACAGTCTGCTGTAAAAAGTTCAACTGACCACAGACCACATGAATAAGGTGCCTAAAGATGCGGAATTGGGCCAGGCATCGGCAGCTGTTAAAAAATTGCAAATATCTCTGGTTTCCATGGAGTAAGAGCCGTTGCCTGAACACGTGATTATGACATCAATGATTATTCAATTGTCTCTACAGCCAAAACTATTGGTCGAAGAGCAACGCGGTTTGCACCATTCGATTTCTCGCCACAAAATACGTCGGATTAGTTTCTTACTAGTAGCACTGGAACAGTTTTTCCACTTTTGCATTTTTACCTGGTCTTTTTGTTAATTGAAATCGGCTACACTGTACTCTGTACAATCGCGACTGGTTATTACTATATTCAACTTTTGACTATAAGTTATGTGCCCTTCGGTAGGCCAGAAGACGACAAATCTTTGGCCAAGCCCATTTAACTCACCCACCAATTGCCTTACTTCTAAGTGCAAGACAATCTCAATGTCTTTATTTACGTGTAGAAAAACCACACCATTTGTACATAAAAAACACAAGGTACTTGATACAGTCTGCTGTAAAAGTACAACTAAACACTGACCCACATTTATAAGGTGCCAAAAGATGCGGATTGGGCCAGGCATCGGCAGTTGTTAAAAAATTGCAATTTTCCTGGTTTCCATGGAGTAAGAGCCGTTGCTACGCACGTGATTATGACATAAATGATCATTCAATTGTCGCTACATGCCAAAACATTTGGTCGGAGAGCAACGGGGATTGCACCATTCAAATTCTCGTCACAAAAATACGTCGGATTAGCCTCTTACTAGTTGCACTGGAACAGTTTTTCCACTTTTACATTTTTGCCTGGTGTTTTTGTTAATTGAAGCCGGCTACACTGTACTCTGTACAATCGCGACTGGTCATTACTATATTCAACTTTTGACTATAAGTTATGTGCCCTTCGGTAGCCCAGAAGACCTAAAATCTTTGGGCCAAGCCCATTTAACTCACCCAGGCAATTGTCTTACTTCTAAGTCCAAGACAATCTCAATGTCTTTATCTACGTGTAGAAAAACCAGACCATTTGTACATAAAAAACACAAGGTACTTCATACAGTCTGCTGTAAAAAGTACAACTAAACACTGACCCACATTTATAAGGTGCCAAAAAGATGCGGAATTGGGCAGGCATCGGCAGTTGTTTAAAAAATTGCAAATTTTCCTGGTTTCCATGGAGTAAGAGCCGTTGCTACACACGTGATTATGACATCAATGATCATTCAATTGTCACTACAGCCAAAACTATTGGTCGAAGAGCAACGCGGTTTGCACCATTCGATTTCTCGTCACAAAATACGTCGGATTAGCCTCTTACCAGCAGCACTGGAACAGTTTTTTCCACTTTTGCATTTTTGCCTGGTCTTTTTGTTAATTGAAATCGGCTACACTGTACTCTGTACAATCGCGACTGGTCATTACTATATTCAACTTTTGACTATAAGTTATGTGCCCTTCGGTAGCCCAGAAGACGACAAATCTTTGGGCCAAGCCCATTTAACTCACCCAGCAATTGCCTTACCTCTAAGTGCAAGACAATCTCAATGTCTTTATCTACGTGTAGAAAAACCACACCATTTGTACGTGAAAAACACAAGGTTACTTGATACAGTCTGCTGTAAAAAGTACAACTGAACACTGACCCACTTCAGTAAGGTGCCAAAAGATGCGGAATTGAGCCAGGCATCGGCAGCTGTTAAAAAATTGCAAATATCCCTGGTTTCCATGGAGTAAGAGCCGTTGTTGGGCACGTGATTATGACATCAATGATCATTCAATTGTCGCTACAGCCAAAAGTATTGGTCGGAGAGCAACGCGGTTTGCACCATTCGATTTCTCGCCACAAAATACGTCGGATTAGCCTCTTACCAGCAGCACTGGAACAGTTTTTCCACTTTTGCATTTTTGCCTGGTGTTTTGTTAATTGAAATCGGCTACACTGTACTCTGGACAATCGCGGACTGGTCATTACTATATTCAACTTTTGACTATAAGTTATGTGCCCTTCGGTAGCCCAGAAGACCTGAAATCTTTGGGCCAACTCACCCAGCAATTGTCTTATTTCTAAGTCCAAGACAATCTCAATGTCTTTATCTACGTGTAGAAAAACCAGACCATTTGTACATGAAAAACACAAGGTACTTGATACAGTCTGCTGTAAAAAGTACAACTAAACACTGACCCACATTTATAAGGTGCCAAAAGATGCGGAATTGGGCCAGGCATCGGCAGTTGTTAAAAAATTGCAAATTTTCCTGGTTTCCATGGAGTAAGAGCCGTTGCTACGCACGTGATTATGACATAAATGATCATTCAATTGTCGCTACAGCCAAAAGTATTGGTCGGAGAGCAACGCGGATTGCACCATTCGATTTCTCGCCACAAATTACGTCGGATTAGCCTCTTACTAGTAGCACTGGAACAGTTTTTCCACTTTTGCATTTTTACCTGGTCTTTTTGTTAATTGAAATCGGCTACACTGTACTCTGTACAATCGCGACTGGTCATTACTATATTCAACTTTTGACTATAAGTTATGTGCCCTTCGGTAGCCCAGAAGACGTCAAATCTTTGGGCGAAGCCCATTTAACTCACCCAGCAATTGTCTTACTTCTAAGTCCAAGACAATCTCAATGTCTTTATCTACGTGTAGAAAAACCAGACCATTTGTACATAAAAAAAACAAGGTACTTGATACAGTCTGCTGTAAAAAGTTCAACTGACCACAGACCCACATGAATAAGGTGCCTAAAGATGCGGAATTGGGCCAGGCATCGGCAGCTGTTAAAAAATTGCAAATATCCCTGGTTTCCATGGAGTAAGAGCTGTTGCTGGGCACGTGATTATGACATCAATGATCATTCAATTGTCGCTACAGCCAAAAGTATTGGTCGGAGAGCAACGCAGTTTGCACCATTCGATTTCTCGTCACAAAATACGTCGGATTAGCCTCTTACCAGCAGCACTGGAACAGTTTGTCCACTTTTTCATTTTTGCCTGGGTGTTTTGTTAATTGAAATCGGCTACACTGTACTCTGTACAATCGCGACTGGTCATTACTATATTCAACTTTTGACTATAAGTTATGTGCCCTTCGGTAGCCCAGAAGACCTGAAATCTTTGGGCCAAACCCATTTAACTCACCCAGCAATTGTCTTATTTCTAAGTCCAAGACAATCTCAATGTCTTTATCTACGTGTAGAAAAACCAAACCATTTGTACATGAAAAACACAAGGTACTTGATACAGTCTGCTGTAAAAAGTACAACTAAACACTGACCCACATTTATAAGGTGCCAAAAGATGCGGAATTGGGCCAGGCATCGGCAGTTGTTAAAA
This sequence comes from Liolophura sinensis, assembly GCF_032854445.1. NCBI lineage: Eukaryota > Metazoa > Mollusca > Polyplacophora > Chitonida > Chitonidae > Liolophura > Liolophura sinensis. The sequence continues at coordinate 28,936 of NW_027018048.1, read as the reverse complement.
AATATCAAATTTTCCTGGTTTCCATGGAGTAAGAGCCGTTGCTACGCACGTGATTATGACATAAATGATCATTCAATTGTCGCTACAGCCAAAAGTATTGGTCGGAGAGCAACGCGGATTGCACCATTCGATTTCTCGTCACAAATTACGTCGGATTAGCCTCTTACTAGTAGCACTGGAACAGTTTTTCCACTTTTGCATTTTTACCTGGTCTTTTTGTTAATTGAAATCGGCTACACTGTACTCTGTACAATCGCGACTGGTCATTACTATATTCAACTTTTGACTATAAGTTATGTGCCCTTCGGTAGCCCAGAAGACGACAAATCTTTGGGCCGAGCCCATTTAACTCACCCAGCAATTGCCTTACTTCTAAGTGCAAGACAATCTCAATGTCTTTATCTACGTGTAGAAAAACCACACCATTTGTACGTGAAAAACACAAGGTACTTGATACAGTCTGCTGTAAAAAGTACAACTGAACACTGACCCACTTCAGTAAGGTGCAAAAAGATGCGGAATTGAGCCAGGCATCGGCAGCTGTTGAAAAATTGCAAATTTCCCTGGTTTCCATGGAGTAAGAGACGTTGCTGGGCACGTGATTATGACATCAATGATCATTCAATTGTCACTACAGCCAAAAGTATTCGTCGGAGAGAAACGCAGTTTGCACCATTCGATTTCTCGTCACAAAATACGTCGGATTAGCCTCTTACCAGCAGCACTGGAACAGTTTTTCCACTTTTGCACTTTTACCTGGTCTTTTTGTTAATTGAAATCGGCTACACTGTACTCTGTACAATCGCGACTGGTCATTACTATATTCAACTTTTGACTATAAGTTATGTGCCCTTCGGTAGCCCAGAAGACGACGAATCTTTGGGCCAAGCCCATTTAACTCACCCAGCAATTGTCTTACTTCTAAGTCTAAGACAATCTCAATGTCTTTATCTACGTGTAGAAAAACCAGACCATTTGTACATAAAAAACACAAGGTACTTGATACAGTCTGCTGTAAAAAGTACAACTGAACACTGACCCACATTTATAAGGTGCCAAAAGATGCGGAATTGGGCCAGGCATCGGCAGCTGTTAAAAAATTGCAAATATCCCTGGTTTCCATGGAGTAAGAGCCGTTACTGGGCACGTGATTATGACATAAATGATCATTGAATTGTCTCTACAGCCAAAAGTATTGGTCAGAGAGCAACGCGGTTTGCACCATTCGATTTCTCGCCACAAAATACGTCGGTTTAGCCTCTTACTAGTAGCACTGGAACAGTTTTTCCACTTTTGCATTTTTACCTGGTCTTTTTGTTAATTGAAATCGGCTACACTGTACTCTGTACAATCGCGACTGGTCATTACTATATTCAACTTTTGACTATAAGTTATGTGCCCTTCGGTAGCCCAGAAGACGACAAATGTTTGGGCCGAGCCCATTTAACTCACCCAGCAATTGCCTTACTTCTAAGTGCAAGACAATCTCAATGTCTTTATCTACGTGTAGAAAAACCACACCATTTGTACGTGAAAAACACAAGGTACTTGATACAGTCTGCTGTAAAAAGTACAACTGAACACTGACCCACTTCAGTAAGGTGCAAAAAGATGCGGAATTGAGCCAGGCATCGGCAGCTGTTGAAAAATTGCAAATTTCCCTGGTTTCCATGGAGTAAGAGACGTTGCTGGGCACGTGATTATGACATCAATGATCATTCAATTGTCACTACAGCCAAAAGTATTGGTCGGAGAGAAACGCAGTTTGCACCATTCGATTTCTCGTCACAAAATACGTCGGATTAGCCTCTTACCAGCAGCACTGGAACAGTTTTTCCACTTTTGCACTTTTACCTGGTCTTTTTGTTAATTGAAATCGGCTACACTGTACTCTGTACAATCGCGACTGGTCATTACTATATTCAACTTTTGACTATAAGTTATGTGCCCTTCGGTAGCCCAGAAGACGACGAATCTTTGGGCCAAGCCCATTTAACTCACCCAGCAATTGCCATACTTCTAAGTGCAAGACAATCTCAATGTCTTTATCTACGTGTAGAAAAAGCACACCATTTGTACGTGAAAAACACAAGGTACTTGATACAGTCTGCTGTAAAAAGTACAACTGAACACTGACCCACTTCAGTAAGGTGCAAAAAGATGCGGAATTGAGCCAGGCATCGGCAGCTGTTGAAAAATTGCAAATTTCCCTGGTTTCCATGGAGTAAGAGACGTTGCTGGGCACGTGATTATGACATCAATGATCATTCAATTGTCACTACAGCCAAAAGTATTGGTCGGAGAGCAACGCGGTTTGCACCATTCGATTTCTCGTCACAAAATACGTCGGATTAGCCTCTTACCAGCAGCACTGGAACAGTTTTTCCACTTTTGCATTTTTACCTGGTCTTTTTGTTAATTGAAATCGGCTACACTGTACTCTGTACAATCGCGACTGGTCATTACTATATTCAACTTTTGACTATAAGTTATGTGCCCTTCGGTAGCCCAGAAGACGTCAAATCTTTGGGCTAAGCCCATTTAACTCACCCAGCAATTGTCTTACTTCTAAGTCTAAGACAATCTCAATGTCTTTATCTACGTGTAGAAAAACCAAACCATTTGTACATAAAAAACACAAGGTACTTGATACAGTCTGCTGTAAAAAGTACAACTGAACACTGACCCACATTTATAAGGTGCCAAAAGATGCGGAATTGGGCCAGGCATCGGCAGCTGTTAAAAAATTGCAAAGATCCCTGGTTTCCATGGAGTAAGAGCCGTTACTGGGCACGTGATTATGACATAAATGATCATTGAATTGTCTCTACAGCCAAAAGTATTGGTCAGAGAGCAACGCGGTTTGCACCATTCGATTTCTCGCCACAAAATACGTCGGATTAGCCTCTTACTAGTAGCACTGGAACAGTTTTTCCACTTTTGCATTTTTACCTGGTCTTTTTGTTAATTGAAATCGGCTACACTGTACTCTGTACAATCGCGACTGGTCATTACTATATTCAACTTTTGACTATAAGTTATGTGCCCTTCGGTAGCCCAGAAGACGACAAATCTTTGGGCCAAGCCCATTTAACTCACCCAGCAATTGTCTTACTTCTAAGTGCAAGACAATCTCAATGTCTTTATCTACGTGTAGAAAAACCACACCATTTGTACGTGAAAAACACAAGGTACTTGATACAGTCTGCTGTAAAAAGTACAACTGAACACTGACCCACTTCAGTAAGGTGCAAAAAGATGCGGAATTGAGCCAGGCATCGGCAGCTGTTAAAAAATTGCAAATATCCCTGGTTTCCATGGAGTAAGAGCCGTTGTTGGGCACGTGATTATGACATCAATGATTATTCAATTGTCGCTACAGCCAAAAATATTGGTCGGAGAGCAACGCGGTTTGCACCATTCGATTTCTCGCCACAAAATACGTCGGATTAGCCTCTTACCAGCAGCACTGGAACAGTTTTTCCACTTTTGCATTTTTGCCTGGTGTTTTGTTAATTGAAATCGGCTACACTGTACTCTGGACAATCGCGACTGGTCATTACTATATTCAACTTTTGACTATAAGTTATGTGCCCTTCGGTAGCCCAGTAGACGACAAATCTTTGGGCCAAGCCCATTTAACTCACCCAGCAATTGTCTTATTTCTAAGTCCAAGACAATCTCAATGTCTTTATCTACGTGTAGAAAAACCACACCATTTGTACATGAAAAACACAAGGTACTTGATACAGTCTGCTGTAAAAAGTACAACTAAACACTGACCCACATTTATAAGGTGCCAAAAGATGCGGAATTGGGCCAGGCATCGGCAGTTGTTAAAAAATTGCAAATTTTCCTGGTTTCCATTGAGTAAGAGCCGTTGCTACGCACGTGATTATGACATAAATGATCATTCAATTGTCGCTACAGCCAAAAGTATTGGTCGGAGAGCAACGCGGATTGCACCATTCGATTTCTCGTCACAAATTACGTCGGATTAGCCTTTTACTAGTAGCACTGGAACAGTTTTTCCACTTTTGCATTTTTACCTGGTCTTTTTGTTAATTGAAATCGGCTACACTGTACTCTGTACAATCGCGACTGGTCATTACTATATTCAACTTTTGACTATAAGTTATGTGCCCTTCGGTAGCCCAGAAGACGACAAATCTTTGGGCCGAGCCCATTTAACTCACCCAGCTATTGCCTTACTTCTAAGTGCAAGACAATCTCAATGTCTTTATCTACGTGTAGAAAAACCACACCATTTGTACGTGAAAAACACAAGGTACTTGATACAGTCTGCTGTAAAAAGTACAACTGAACACTGACCCACTTCAGTAAGGTGCAAAAAGATGCGGAATTGAGCCAGGCATCGGCAGCTGTTGAAAAATTGCAAATTTCCCTGGTTTCCATGGAGTAAGAGACGTTGCTGGGCACGTGATTATGACATCAATGATCATTCAATTGTCACTACAGCCAAAAGTATTGGTCGGAGAGCAACGCGGTTTGCACCATTCGATTTCTCGTCACAAAATACGTCGGATTAGCCTCTTACCAGCAGCACTGGAACAGTTTTTCCTCTTTTGCATTTTTACCTGGTCTTTTTGTTAATTGAAATCGGCTACACTGTACTCTGTACAATCGCGACTGGTCATTACTATATTCAACTTTTGACTATAAGTTATGTGCCCTTCGGTAGCCCAGAAGACGTCAAATCTTTGGGCTAAGCCCATTTAACTCACCCAGCAATTGTCTTATTTCTAAGTCTAAGACAATCTCAATGTCTTTATCTACGTGTAGAAAAACCACACCATTTGTACATAAAAAACACAAGGTACTTGATACAGTCTGCTGTAAAAAGTACAACTGAACACTGACCCACATTTATAAGGTGCCTAAACATGCGGAATTGGGCCAGGCATCGGCAGCTGTTAAAAAATTGCAAATATCCCTGGTTTCCATGGAGTAAGAGCCGTTGCTGGGCACGTGATTATGACATCAATGATCATTCAATTGTCGCTACAGCCAAAAGTATTGGTCGGAGAGCAACGCGGTTTGCACCATTCGATTTCTCGTCACAAAATACGTCGGATTAGCCTCTTACCAGCAGCACTGGAACAGTTTTTCCACTCTTGCATTTTTGACTGGTGTTTTGTTAATTGAAATCGGCTACACTGTACTCTGTACAATCGCGACTGGTCATTACTATATTCAACTTTTGACTATAAGTTATGTGCCCTTCGGTAGCCCAGAAGACCTGAAATCTTTGGGCCAAGCCCATTTAACTCACCCAGCAATTGTCTTATTTCTAAGTCCAAGACAATCTCAATGTCTTTATCTACGTGTAGAAAAACCACACCATTTGTACATGAAAAACACAAGGTACTTGATACAGTCTGCTGTAAAAAGTACAACTAAACACTGACCCACATTTATAAGGTGCCAAAAGATGCGGAATTGGGCCAGGCATCGGCAGTTGTTAAAAAATTGCAAATTTTCCTGGTTTCCATGGAGTAAGAGACGTTGCTGGGCACGTGATTATAACATCAATGATCATTCAATTGTCACTACAGCCAAAAATATTGGTCGGAGAGCAACGCGGTTTGCACCATTCGATTTCTCGTCACAAAATACGTCGGATTAGCCTCTTACCAGCAGCACTGGAACAGTTTTTCCACTTTTGCATTTTTGCCTGGTCTTTTTGTTAATTGAAATCGGCTACACTGTACTCTGTACAATCGCGACTGGTCATTACTATATTCACCTTTTGACTATAAGTTATGTGTCCTTCGGTAGCCCAGAAGACGTCAAATCTTTGGGCCAAGCCCATTTAACTCACCCAGCAATTGCCTTACTTCTAAGTGCAAGACAATCTCAATGTCTTTATCTACGTGTAGAAAAACCACACCATTTGTACGTGAAAAACACAAGGTACTTGATACAGTCTGCTGTAAAAAGTACAACTGAACACTGACCCACTTCAGTAAGGTGCAAAAAGATGCGGAATTGAGCCAGGCATCGGCAGCTGTTGAAAAATTGCAAATTTTCCTGGTTTCCATAGAGTAAGAGACGTTGCTGGGCACGTGATTATGACATCAATGATCATGTAATTGTCACTACAGCCAAAAGTATTGGTCGGAGAGCAACGCGGTTTGCACCATTCGATTTCTCGTCACAAAATACGTCGGATTAGCCTCTTACCAGCAGCACTGGAACAGTTTTTCCACTTTTGCATTTTTACCTGGTCTTTTTGTTAATTGAAATCGGCTACACTGTACTCTGTACAATCGCGACTGGTCATTACTATATTCAACTTTTGACTATAAGTTATGTGCCCTTCGGTAGCCCAGAAGACGTCAAATCTTTGGGCTAAGCCCATTTAACTCACCCAGCAATTGTCTTATTTCTAAGTCCAAGACAATCTCAATGTCTTTATCTACGTGTAGAAAAACCAAACCATTTGTACATAAAAAACACAAGGTACTTGATACAGTCTGCTGTATAAAGTACAACTGAACACTGACCCACATTTATAAGGTGCCAAAAGATGCGGAATTGGGCCAGGCATCGGCAGCTGTTGAAAAATTGCAAATATCCCTGGTTTCCATGGAGTAAGAGCCGTTACTGGGCACGTGATTATGACATAAATGATCATTCAGTTGTCTCTACAGCCAAAAGTATTGGTCAGAGAGCAACGCGGTTTGCACCATTCGATTTCTCGCCACAAAATACGTCGGATTAGCCTCTTACTAGTAGCACTGGAACAGTTTTTCCACTTTTGCATTTTTACCTGGTCTTTTTGTTAATTGAAATCGGCTACACTGTACTCTGTACAATCGCGACTGGTCATTACTATATTCAACTTTTGACTATAAGTTATGTGCCCTTCGGTAGCCCAGAAGACGTCAAATCTTTGGGCTAAGCCCATTTAACTCACCCAGCAATTGTCTTACTTCTAAGTCCAAGACAATCTCAATGTCTTTATCTACGTGTAGAAAAACCACACCATTTGTACATAAAAAAAAAAAGGTACTTGATACAGTCTCCGGTAAAAAGTTCAACTGACCACAGACCCACATGAATAAGGTGCCTAAAGATGTGTCATTGGGCCAGGCATCGGCAGCTGTTAAAAAATTGCAAATATCCCTGGTTTCCATGGAGTAAGAGCCGTTGCTGGGCACGTGATTATGACATCAATGATCATTCAATTGTCGCTACAGCCAAAAGTATTGGTCGGAGAGCAACGCGGTTTGCACCATTCGATTTCTCGTCACAAAATACGTCGGATTAGCCTCTTACCAGCAGCACTGGAACAGTTTTTTCCACTTTTGCATTTTTGACTGGTGTTTTGTTAATTGAAATCGGCTACACTGTACTCTGGACAATCGCGACTGGTCATTACTATATTCAACTTTTGACTATAAGTTATGTGCCCTTCGGTAGCCCAGAAGACCTGAAATCTTTGGGCCAAGCCCATTTAACTCACCCAGCAATTGTCTTATTTCTAAGTCCAAGACAATCTCAATGTCTTTATCTACGTGTAGAAAAACCACACCATTTGTACATGAAAAACACAAGGTACTTGATACAGTCTGCTGTAAAAAGTACAACTAAACACTGACCCACATTTATAAGGTGCCAAAAGATGCGGAATTGGGCCAGGCATCGGCAGTTGTTAAAAAATTGCAAATTTTCCTGGTTTCCATGGAGTAAGAGACGTTGCTGGGCACGTGATTATGACATCAATGATCATTCAATTGTCACTACAGCCAAAAGTATTGGTCGGAGAGCAACGCGGTTTGCACCATTCGATTTCTCGTCACAAAATACGTCGGATTAGCCTCTTACCAGCAGCACTGGAACAGTTTTTCCACTTTTGCATTTTTGCCTGGTCTTTTTGTTAATTGAAATCGGCTACACTGTACTCTGTACAATCGCGACTGGTCATTACTATATTCAACTTTTGACTATAAGTTATGTGTCCTTCGGTAGCCCAGAAGACGTCAAATCTTTGGGCCAAGCCCATTTAACTCACCCAGCAATTGCCATACTTCTAAGTGCAAGACAATCTCAATGTCTTTATCTACGTGTAGAAAAACCACACCATTTGTACGTGAAAAACACAAGGTACTTGATACAGTCTGCTGTAAAAAGTACAACTGAACACTGACCCACTTCAGTAAGGTGCAAAAAGATGCGGAATTGAGCCAGGCATCGGCAGCTGTTGAAAAATTGCAAATTTTCCTGGTTTCCATGGAGTAAGAGACGTTGCTGGGCACGTGATTATGACATCAATGATCATTCAATTGTCACTACAGCCAAAAGTATTGGTCGGAGAGCAACGCGGTTTGCACCATTCGATTTCTCGCCACAAAATACGTCGGATTAGCCTCTTACTAGTAGCACTGGAACAGTTTTTCCACTTTTGCATTTTTACCTGGTCTTTTTGTTAATTGAAATCGGCTACACTGTACTCTGTACAATCGCGACTGGTCATTACTATATTCAACTTTTGACTATAAGTTATGTGCCCTTCGGTAGCCCAGAAGACCTAAAATCTTTGGGCTAGGCCCATTTAACTCACCCAGCAATTGTCTTATTTCTAAGTCCAAGACAATCTCAATGTCTTTATCTACGTGTAGAAAAACCAAACCATTTGTACATAAAAAACACAAGGTACTTGATACAGTCTGCTGTATAAAGTACAACTGAACACTGACCCACATTTATAAGGTGCCAAAAGATGCGGAATTGGGCCAGGCATCGGCAGCTGTTGAAAAATTGCAAATATCCCTGGTTTCCATGGAGTAAGAGCCGTTACTGGGCACGTGATTATGACATAAATGATCATTCAGTTGTCTCTACAGCCAAAAGTATTGGTCAGAGAGCAACGCGGTTTGCACCATTCGATTTCTCGCCACAAAATACGTCGGATTAGCCTCTTACTAGTAGCACTGGAACAGTTTTTCCACTTTTGCATTTTTACCTGGTCTTTTTGTTAATTGAAATCGGCTACACTGTACTCTGTACAATCGCGACTGGTCATTACTATATTCAACTTTTGACTATAAGTTATGTGCCCTTCGGTAGCCCAGAAGACGTCAAATCTTTGGGCCAAGCCCATTTAACTCACCCAGCAATTGTCTTACTTCTAAGTCCAAGACAATCTCAATGTCTTTATCTACGTGTAGAAAAACCACACCATTTGTACATAAAAAAAAAAAGGTACTTGATACAGTCTCCGGTAAAAAGTTCAACTGACCACAGACCCACATGAATAAGGTGCCTAAAGATGTGGCATTGGGCCAGGCATCGGCAGCTGTTAAAAAATTGCAAATATCCCTGGTTTCCATGGAGTAAGAGCCGTTGCTGGGCACGTGATTATGACATCAATGATCATTCAATTGTCGCTACAGCCAAAAGTATTGGTCGGAGAGCAACGCGGTTTGCACCATTCGATTTCTCGTCACAAAATACGTCGGATTAGCCTCTTACCAGCAGCACTGGAACAGTTTTTCCACTTTTGCATTTTTGACTGGTGTTTTGTTAATTGAAATCGGCTACACTGTACTCTGGACAATCGCGACTGGTCATTACTATATTCAACTTTTGACTATAAGTTATGTGCCCTTCGGTAGCCCAGAAGACCTGAAATCTTTGGGCCAAGCCCATTTAACTCACCCAGCAATTGTCTTATTTCTAAGTCCAAGACAATCTCAATGTCTTTATCTACGTGTAGAAAAACCACACCATTTGTACATGAAAAACACAAGGTACTTGATACAGTCTGCTGTAAAAAGTACAACTAAACACTGACCCACATTTATAAGGTGCCAAAAGATGCGGAATTGGGCCAGGCATCGGCAGTTGTTAAAAAATTGCAAATTTTCCTGGTTTCCATGGAGTAAGAGACGTTGCTGGGCACGTGATTATGACATCAATGATCATTCAATTGTCACTACAGCCAAAAGTATTGGTCGGAGAGCAACGCGGTTTGCACCATTCGATTTCTCGTCACAAAATACGTCGGATTAGCCTCTTACCAGCAGCACTGGAACAGTTTTTCCACTTTTGCATTTTTGCCTGGTCTTTTTGTTAATTGAAATCGGCTACACTGTACTCTGTACAATCGCGACTGGTCATTACTATATTCAACTTTTGACTATAAGTTATGTGTCCTTCGGTAGCCCAGAAGACGTCAAATCTTTGGGCCAAGCCCATTTAACTCACCCAGCAATTGCCATACTTCTAAGTGCAAGACAATCTCAATGTCTTTATCTACGTGTAGAAAAACCACACCATTTGTACGTGAAAAACACAAGGTACTTGATACAGTCTGCTGTAAAAAGTACAACTGAACACTGACCCACTTCAGTAAGGTGCAAAAAGATGCGGAATTGAGCCAGGCATCGGCAGCTGTTGAAAAATTGCAAATTTTCCTGGTTTCCATGGAGTAAGAGACGTTGCTGGGCACGTGATTATGACATCAATGATCATTCAATTGTCACTACAGCCAAAAGTATTGGTCGGAGAGCAACGCGGTTTGCACCATTCGATTTCTCGCCACAAAATACGTCGGATTAGCCTCTTACTAGTAGCACTGGAACAGTTTTTCCACTTTTGCATTTTTACCTGGTCTTTTTGTTAATTGAAATCGGCTACACTGTACTCTGTACAATCGCGACTGGTCATTACTATATTCAACTTTTGACTATAAGTTATGTGCCCTTCGGTAGCCCAGAAGACGTCAAATCTTTGGGCCAAGCCCATTTAACTCACCCAGCAATTGTCTTACTTCTAAGTCCAAGACAATCTCAATGTCTTTATCTACGTGTAGAAAAACCAGACCATTTGTACATAAAAAAAACAAGGTACTTGATACAGTCTGCTGTAAAAAGTTCAACTGACCACAGACCCACATGAATAAGGTGCCTAAAGATGTGGCATTGGGCCAGGCATCGGCAGCTGTTAAAAAATTGCAAATATCCCTGGTTTCCATGGAGTAAGAGCCGTTGCTGGGCACGTGATTATGACATCAATGATCATTCAATTGTCGCTACAGCCAAAAGTATTGGTCGGAGAGCAACGCGGTTTGCACCATTCGATTTCTCGTCACAAAATACGTCGGATTAGCCTCTTACCAGCAGCACTGGAACAGTTTTGCCACTTTTGCATTTTTGCCTGGTGTTTTGTTAATTGAAATCGGCTACACTGTACTCTGGACAATCGCGACTGGTCATTACTATATTCAACTTTTGACTATAAGTTATGTGCCCTTCGGTAGCCCAGAAGACCTGAAATCTTTGGGCCAAGCCCATTTAACTCACTCAGCAATTGTGTTATTTCTAAGTCCAAGACAATCTCAATGTCTTTATCTACGTGTAGAAAAACCACACCATTTGTACATGAAAAACACAAGGTACTTGATACAGTCTGCTGTAAAAAGTACAACTAAACACTGACCCACATTTATAAGGTGCCAAAAGATGCGGAATTGGGCCAGGCATCGGCAGTTGTTAAAAATTGCAAATTTTCCTGGTTTCCATGGAGTAAGAGCCGTTGCTACGCACGTGATTATGACATCAATGATCATTCAATTGTCGCTACAGCCAAAAGTATTGGTCGGAGAGCAACGCGGATTGCACCATTCGATTTCTCGTCACAAATTACGTCGGATTAGCCTCTTACTAGTAGCACTGGAAACAGTTTTTCCACTTTTGCATTTTACCTGGTCTTTTTGTTAATTGAAATCGGCTACACTGTACTCTGTACAATCGCGACTGGTCATTACTATATTCAACTTTTGACTATAAGTTATGTGCCCTTCGGTAGGCCAGAAGACGACGAATCTTTGGGCCAAGCCCATTTAACTCACCCAGCAATTGCCATACTTCTAAGTGCAAGACAATGTCAATGTCTTTATCTACGTGTAGAAAAAACCACACCATTTGTACATGAAAAACACAAGGTACTTGATACAGTCTGCTGTAAAAAGTACAACTGAACACTGACCCACATTTATAAGGTGCCAAAAGATGCGGAATAGGGCCAGGCATCGGCAGCTGTTAAAAAATTGCAAATATCCCTGGTTTCCATGGAGTAAGAGCCGTTACTGGGCACGTGATTATGACATAAATGATCATTCAATTGTCTCTACAGCCAAAAGTATTGGTCAGAGAGCAACGCGGTTTGCACCATTCGATTTCTCGCCACAAAATACGTCGGATTAGCCTCTTACTAGTAGCACTGGAACAGTTTTTCCACTTTTGCATTTTTACCTGGTCTTTTTGTTAATTGAAATCGGCTACACTGTACTCTGTACAATCGCGACTGGTCATTACTATATTCAACTTTTGACTATAAGTTATGTGCCCTTCGGTAGCCCAGAAGACGTCAAATCTTTTGGGCTAAGCCCATTTAACTCACCCAGCAATTGTCTTACTTCTAAGTCCAAGACAATCTCAATGTCTTTATCTACGTGTAGAAAAACCACACCATTTGTACATAAAAAAAACAAGGTACTTGATACAGTCTGCTGTAAAAAGTTCAACTGAACACAGACCCACATGAATAAGGTGCCTAAAGATGCGGAATTGGGCCAGGCATCGGCAGCTGTTAAAAAATTGCAAATATCCCTGGTTTCCATGGAGTAAGAGCCGTTGCTGGGCACGTGATTATGACATCAATGATCATTCAATTGTCACTACAGCCAAAAGTATTGGTCGGAGAGCAACGCGGTTTGCACCATTCGATTTCTCGTCACAAAATACGTCGGATTAGCCTCTTACAGCAGCACTGGAACAGTTTTTCAACTTTTGCATTTTTGCCTGGTGTTTTGTTAATTGAAATCGGCTACACTGTACTCTGGACAATCGCGACTGGTCATTACTATATTCAACTTTTGACTATAAGTTATGTGCCCTTCGGTAGCCCAGAAGACCTGAAATCTTTGGGCCAAGCCCATTTAACTCACCCAGCAATTGTCTTATTTCTAAGTCCAAGACAATCTCAATGTCTTTATCTACGTGTAGAAAAACCACACCATTTGTACTACATGAAAAACACAAGGTACTTGATACAGTCTGCTGTAAAAAGTACAACTAAACACTGACCCACATTTATAAGGTGCCAAAAGATGCGGAATTGGGCCAGGCATCGGCAGTTGTTAAAAAATTGCAAATTTTCCTGGTTTCCATGGAGTAAGAGACGTTGCTGGGCACGTGATTATGACATCAATGATCATTCAATTGTCACTACAGCCAAAAGTATTGGTCGGAGAGCAACGCGGTTTGCACCATTCGATTTCTCGTCACAAAATACGTCGGATTAGCCTCTTACCAGCAGCACTGGAACAGTTTTTCCACTTTTGCATTTTTGCCTGGTCTTTTGTTAATTGAAATCGGCTACACTGTACTCTGTACAATCGCGACTGGTCATTACTATATTCAACTTTTGACTATAAGTTATGTGTCCTTCGGTAGCCCAGAAGACGTCAAATCTTTGGGCCAAGCCCATTTAACTCACCCAGCAATTGCCATACTTCTAAGTGCAAGACAATCTCAATGTCTTTATCTACGTGTAGAAAAACCACACCATTTGTACGTGAAAAACACAAGGTACTTGATACAGTCTGCTGTAAAAAGTACAACTGAACACTGACCCACTTCAGTAAGGTGCAAAAAGATGCGGAATTGAGCCAGGCATCGGCAGCTGTTGAAAAATTGCAAATTTTCCTGGTTTCCATGGAGTAAGAGACGTTGCTGGGCACGTGATTATGACATCAATGATCATTCAATTGTCACTACAGCCAAAAGTATTGGTCGGAGAGCAACGCGGTTTGCACCATTCGATTTCTCGCACAAAATACGTCGGATTAGCCTCTTACTAGTAGCACTGGAACAGTTTTTCCACTTTTGCATTTTTACCTGGTCTTTTTGTTAATTGAAATCGGCTACACTGTACTCTGTACAATCGCGACTGGTCATTACTATATTCAACTTTTGACTATAAGTTATGTGCCCTTCGGTAGCCCAGAAGACGTCAAATCTTTGGGCCAAGCCCATTTAACTCACCCAGCAATTGTCTTACTTCTAAGTCCAAGACAATCTCAATGTCTTTATCTACGTGTAGAAAAACCAGACCATTTGTACATAAAAAAAACAAGGTACTTGATACAGTCTGCTGTAAAAAGTTCAACTGACCACAGACCCACATGAATAAGGTGCCTAAAGATGTGGCATTGGGCCAGGCATCGGCAGCTGTTAAAAAATTGCAAATATCCCTGGTTTCCATGGAGTAAGAGCCGTTGCTGGGCACGTGATTATGACATCAATGATCATTCAATTGTCGCTACAGCCAAAAGTATTGGTCGGAGAGCAACGCGGTTTGCACCATTCGATTTCTCGTCACAAAATACGTCGGATTAGCCTCTTACCAGCAGCACTGGAACAGTTTTGCCACTTTTGCATTTTTGCCTGGTGTTTTGTTAATTGAAATCGGCTACACTGTACTCTGGACAATCGCGACTGGTCATTACTATATTCAACTTTTGACTATAAGTTATGTGCCCTTCGGTAGCCCAGAAGACCTGAAATCTTTGGGCCAAGCCCATTTAACTCACTCAGCAATTGTGTTATTTCTAAGTCCAAGACAATCTCAATGTCTTTATCTACGTGTAGAAAAACCACACCATTTGTACATGAAAAACACAAGGTACTTGATACAGTCTGCTGTAAAAAGTACAACTAAACACTGACCCACATTTATAAGGTGCCAAAAGATGCGGAATTGGGCCAGGCATCGGCAGTTGTTAAAAAATTGCAAATTTTCCTGGTTTCCATGGAGTAAGAGCCGTTGCTACGCACGTGATTATGACATCAATGATCATTCAATTGTCGCTACAGCCAAAAGTATTGGTCGGAGAGCAACGCGGATTGCACCATTCGATTTCTCGTCACAAATTACGTCGGATTAGCCTCTTACTAGTAGCACTGGAACAGTTTTTCCACTTTTGCATTTTTACCTGGTCTTTTTGTTAATTGAAATCGGCTACACTGTACTCTGTACAATCGCGGACTGGTCATTACTATATTCAACTTTTGACTATAAGTTATGTGCCCTTCGGTAGGCCAGAAGACGACGAATCTTTGGGCCAAGCCCATTTAACTCACCCAGCAATTGCCATACTTCTAAGTGCAAGACAATGTCCAATGTCTTTATCTACGTGTAGAAAAACCACACCATTTGTACATGAAAAACACAAGGTACTTGATACAGTCTGCTGTAAAAAGTACAACTGAACACTGACCCACATTTATAAGGTGCCAAAAGATGCGGAATAGGGCCAGGCATCGGCAGCTGTTAAAAAATTGCAAATATCCCTGGTTTCCATGGAGTAAGAGCCGTTACTGGGCACGTGATTATGACATAAATGATCATTCAATTGTCTCTACAGCCAAAAGTATTGGTCAGAGAGCAACGCGGTTTGCACCATTCGATTTCTCGCCACAAAATACGTCGGATTAGCCTCTTACTAGTAGCACTGGAACAGTTTTTCCACTTTTGCATTTTTACCTGGTCTTTTTGTTAATTGAAATCGGCTACACTGTACTCTGTACAATCGCGACTGGTCATTACTATATTCAACTTTTGACTATAAGTTATGTGCCCTTCGGTAGCCCAGAAGACGTCAAATCTTTGGGCTAAGCCCATTTAACTCACCCAGCAATTGTCTTACTTCTAAGTCCAAGACAATCTCAATGTCTTTATCTACGTGTAGAAAAACCACACCCATTTGTACATAAAAAAAACAAGGTACTTGATACAGTCTGCTGTAAAAAGTTCAACTGAACACAGACCCACATGAATAAGGTGCCTAAAGATGCGGAATTGGGCCAGGCATCGGCAGCTGTTAAAAATTGCAAATATCCCTGGTTTCCATGGAGTAAGAGCCGTTGCTGGGCACGTGATTATGACATCAATGATCATTCAATTGTCACTACAGCCAAAAGTATTGGTCGGAGAGCAACGCGGTTTGCACCATTCGATTTCTCGTCACAAAATACGTCGGATTAGCTCTTACCAGCAGCACTGGAACAGTTTTTCAACTTTTGCATTTTTGCCTGGTGTTTTGTTAATTGAAATCGGCTACACTGTACTCTGGACAATCGCGACTAGTCATTACTATATTCAACTTTTGACTATAAGTTATGTGCCCTTCGGTAGCCCAGAGACGACAAATCTTTGGGCCAAGCCCATTTAACTCACCAGCAATTGCCTTACTTCTAAGTGCAAGACAATCTCAATGTCTTTATCTACGTGTAGAAAAACCACACCATTTGTACGTGAAAAACACAAGGTACTTGATACAGTCTGCTGTAAAAAGTACAACTGAACACTTACCCACTTCAGTAAGGTGCCAAAAGATGCGGAATTGAGCCAGGCATCGGCAACTGTTAAAAAATTGCAAATTTCCCTGGTTTCCATGCAGTAAGAGACGTTGCTGGGCACGTGATTATGACATAAATGATCATTCAATTGTCGCTACAGCCAAAAGTATTGGTCGGAGAGCAACGCGGTTTGCACCATTCGATTTCTCGTCACAAAATACGTCGGATTAGCCTCTTATCAGCAGCACTGGAACATTTTTTTCCACTTTTGCATTTTTGCCTGGTCTTTTTGTTAATTGAAATCGGCTACACTGTACTCTGTACAATCGCGACTGGTCCATTACTATATTCAACTTTTGACTATAAGTTATGTGCCCTTCGGTAGCCAGAAGACGTCAAATCTTTGGCTAAGCCCATTTAACTCACCCAGCAATTGTCTTACTTCTAAGTCCAAGACAATCTCAATGTCTTTATCTACGTGTAGAAAAACCAGAAAATTTGTATATAAAAAAAACAAGGTACTTGATACAGTCTGCTGTAAAAAAGTTCAACTGACCACAGACCCACATGTATAAAGTGCCTAAAGATGCGGAATTGGGCCAGGCATCGGCAGCTGTTAAAAAATTGCAAATATCCCTGGTTTCCATGGAGTAAGAGCCGTTGCTGGGCACGTGATTATGACATCAATGATCATTCAATTGTCGCTACAGCCAAAAGTATTGGTCAGAGAGCAACGCGGTTTGCACCATTCGATTTCTCGTCACAAAATACGTCGGATTAGCCTCTTACCAGCAGCACTGGAACAGTTTTTCCACTTTTGCATTTTTGCCTGGGTGTTTTGTTAATTGAAATCGGCTACACTGTACTCTGTACAATCGCGACTGGTCATTACTATATTCAACTTTTGACTATAAGTTATGTGCCCTTCGGTAGCCCAGAAGACCTGAAATCTTTAGGCCAAGCCCATTTAACTCACCCAGCAATTGCCTTATTTCTAAGTCCAAGACAATCTCAATGTCTTTATCTACGTGTAGAAAAACCACACCATTTGTACATGAAAAACACAAGGTACTTAATACAGTCTGCTGTAAAAAGTACAACTTAACACTGACCCACATTTATAAGGTGCCAAAAGATGCGGAATTGGGACAGGCATCGGCAGTTGTTAAAAAATTGCAAATATCCCTGGTTTCCATGGAGTAAGAGCCGTTACTGGGCACGTGATTATGACATAAATGATCATTGAATTGTCTCTACAGCCAAAAGTATTGGTCAGAGAGCAACGCGGTTTGCACCATTCGATTTCTCGCCACAAAATACGTCGGATTAGCCTCTTACCAGCAGCACTGGAACAGTTTTTCCACTTTTGCATTTTTGCCTGGGTGTTTTGTTAATTGAAATCGGCTACACTGTACTCTGTACAATCGCGACTGGTCATTACTATATTCAACTTTTGACTATAAGTTATGTGCCCTTCGGTAGCCCAGAAGACGTCAAATCTTTGGGCTAAGCCCATTTAACTCACCCAGCAATTGTCTTACTTCTAAGTCTAAGACAATCTCAATGTCTTTATCTACGTGTAGAAAAACCAGACCATTTGTACATAAAAAACACAAGGTACTTGATACAGTCTGCTGTATAAAGTACAACTGAACACTGACCCACATAAATAAGGTGCCAAAAGATGCGGAATTGGGCCAGGCATCGGCAGCTGTTAAAAAATTGCAAATATCCCTGGTTTCCATGGAGTAAGAGCCGTTACTGGGCACGTGATTATGACATAAATGATCATTGAATTGTCTCTACAGCCAAAAGTATTGGTCAGAGAGCAACGCGGTTTGCACCATTCGATTTCTCGTCACAAAATACGTCGGATTAGCCTCTTACCAGCAGCACTGGAACAGTTTTTCCACTTTTGCATTTTTGCCTGGGTGTTTTGTTAATTGAAATCGGCTACACTGTACTCTGTACAATCGCGACTGGTCATTACTATATTCAACTTTTGACTATAAGTTATGTGCCCTTCGGTAGCCCAGAAGACGACAAATCTTTGGGCCAAGCCCATTTAACTCACCCAGCAATTGCCTTACTTCTAAGTGCAAGACAATCTCAATGTCTTTATCTACGTGTAGAAAAACCACACCATTTGTACGTGAAAAACACAAGGTACTTGATACAGTCTGCTGTAAAAAGTACAACTGAACACTGACCCACTTCAGTAAGGTGCCAAAAGATGCGGAATTGAGCCAGGCATCGGCAGCTGTTAAAAAATTGCAAATTTCCCTGGTTTCCATGCAGTAAGAGACGTTGCTGGGCACGTGATTATGACATCAATGATCATTCAATTGTCGCTACAGCCAAAAGTATTGGTCGGAGAGCAACGCGGTTTGCACCATTCGATTTCTCGTCACAAAATACGTCGGATTAGCCTCTTATCAGCAGCACTGGAACATTTTTTCCACTTTTGCATTTTTACCTGGTCTGTTTGTTAATTGAAATCGGCTACACTGTACTCTGTACAATCGCGACTGGTCATTACTATATTCAACTTTTGACTATAAGTTATGTGCCCTTCGGTAGCCCAGAAGACGTCAAATCTTTGGGCGAAGCCCATTTAACTCACCCAGCAATTGTCTTACTTCTAAGTCCAAGACAATCTCAATGTCTTTATCTACGTGTAGAAAAACCACACCATTTGTACATGAAAAACACAAGGTACTTGATACAGTCTGCTGTAAATAGTACAACTAAACACTGACCCACATTTATAAGGTGCCAAAAGATGCGGAATTGGGCCAGGCATCGGCAGTTGTTAAAAAATTGCAAATTTTCCTGGTTTCCATGGAGTAAGAGCCGTTGCTACGCACGTGATTATGACATCAATGATCATTCAATTGTCGCTACATCCAAAAGTATTGGTCGGAGAGCAACGCGGATTGCACCATTGGATTTCTCGTCACAAATTACGTCGGATTAGCCTCTTACTAGTAGCACTGGAACAGTTTTTCCACTTTTGCATTTTTACCTGGTCTTTTTGTTAATTGAAATCGGCTACACTGTACTCTGTACAATCGCGACTGGTCATTACTATATTCAACTTTTGACTATAAGTTATGTGCCCTTCGGTAGCCCAGAAGACGACGAATCTTTGGGCCAAGCCCATTTAACTCACCCAGCAATTGCCATACTTCTAAGTGCAAGACAATGTCAATGTCTTTATCTACGTGTAGAAAAACCACACCATTTGTACGTGAAAAACACAAGGTACTTGATACAGTCTGCTGTAAAAAGTACAACTGAACACTGACCCACATTTATAAAGTGCCAAAAGATGCGGAATTGGGCCAGGCATCGGCAGCTGTTAAAAAATTGCAAATATCCCTGGTTTCCATGGAGTAAGAGCCGTTACTGGGCACGTGATTATGACATAAATGATCATTGAATTGTCTCTACAGCCAAAAGTATTGGTCAGAGAGCAACGCGGTTTGCACCATTCGATTTCTCGCCACAAAATACGTCGGATTAGCCTCTTACTAGTAGCACTGGAACAGTTTTTCCACTTTTGCATTTTTACCTGGTCTTTTTGTTAATTGAAATCGGCTACACTGTACTCTGTACAATCGCGACTGGTCATTACTATATTCAACTTTTGACTATAAGTTATGTACCCTTCGGTAGCCCAGAAGACGTCAAATCTTTGGGCTAAGCCCATTTAACTCACCCAGCAATTGTCTTACTTCTAAGTCCAAGACAATCTCAATGTCTTTATCTACGTGTAGAAAAACCAGACCATTTGTAGATAAAAAAAACAAGGTACTTGATACAGTCTGCTGTAAAAAGTTCAACTGAACACAGACGCACATGAATAAGGTGCCTAAAGATGCGGAATTGGGCCAGGCATCGGCAGCTGTTAAAAAATTGCAAATATCCCTGGTTTCCATGGAGTAAGAGCCGTTGCTGGGCACGTGATTATGACATCAATGATCATTCAATTGTCGCTACAGCCAAAAGTATTGGTCGGAGAGCAACGCGGTTTGCACCATTCGATTTCTCGTCACAAAATACGTCGGATTAGCCTCTTACCAGCAGCACTGGAGCAGTTTTTCCACTTTTGCATTTTTGCCTGGGTGTTTTGTTAATTGAAATCGGCTACACTGTACTCTGTACAATCGCGACTGGTCATTACTATATTCAACTTTTGACTATAAGTTATGTGCCCTTCGGTAGCCCAGAAGACGACAAATCTTTGGGCCAAGCCCATTTAACTCACCCAGCAATTGCCTTACTTCTAAGTGCAAGACAATCTCAATGTCTTTATCTACGTGTAGAAAAACCACACCATTTGTACGTGAAAAACAAAAGGTACTTGATACAGTCTGCTGTAAAAAGTACAACTGAACACTGACCCACTTCAGTAAGGTGCCAAAAGATGCGGAATTGAGCCAGGCATCGGCAGCTGTTAAAAAATTGCAAATTTCCCTGGTTTCCATGCAGTAAGAGACGTTGCTACGCACGTGATTATGACATAAATGATCATTCAATTGTCGCTACAGCCAAAAGTATTGGTTGGAGAGCAACGCGGTTTGCACCATTCGATTTCTCGCCACAAAATACGTCGGATTAGCGTCTTGTCAGCAGCACTGGAACATTTTTTCCACTTTTGCATTTTTACCTGGTCTTTTTGTTAATTGAAATCGGCTACACTGTACTCTGTACAATCGCGACTGGTCATTACTATATTCAACTTTTGACTATAAGTTATGTGCCCTTCGGTAGCCCAGAAGACGACAAATCTTTGGGCCAAGCCCATTTAACTCACCCAGCAATTGCCTTACTTCTAAGTGCAAGACAATCTCAATGTCTTTATCTACGTGTAGAAAAACCACACCATTTGTACGTGAAAAACACAAGGTACTTGATACAGTCTGCTGTAAAAAGTACAACTGAACACTGACCCACTTCAGTAAGGTGCAAAAAGATGCGGAATTGGGCCAGGCATCGGCAGCTGTTGAAAAATTGCAAATTTCCCTGGTTTCCATGGAGTAAGAGACGTTGCTGGGCACGTGATTATGACATCAATGATCATTCAATTGTCACTACAGCCAAAAGTATTGGTCGGAGAGCAACGCGGTTTGCACCATTCGATTTCTCGTCACAAAATACGTCGGATTAGCCTCTTACCAGCAGCACTGGAACAGTTTTTCCACTTTTGCATTTTTACCTGGTCTTTTTGTTAATTGAAATCGGCTACACTGTACTCTGTACAATCGCGACTGGTCATTACTATATTCAACTTTTGACTATAAGTTATGTGCCCTTCGGTAGCACAGAAGACGTCAAATCTTTGGGCTAAGCCCATTTAACTCACCCAGCAATTGTCTTACTTCTAAGTCGAAGACAATCTCAATGTCTTTATCTACGTGTAGAAAAACCAGACCATTTGTAGATAAAAAAAACAAGGTACTTGATACAGTCTGCTGTAAAAAGTTCAACTGAACACAGACCCACATGAATAAGGTGCCTAAAGATGCGGAATTGGGCCAGGCATCGGCAGCTGTTAAAAAATTGCAAATATCCCTGGTTTCCATGGAGTAAGAGCCGTTGCTGGGCACGTGATTATGACATCAATGATCATTCAATTGTCGCTACAGCCAAAAGTATTGGTCGGAGAGCAACGCGGTTTGCACCATTCGATTTCTCGTCACAAAATACGTCGGATTAGCCTCTTACCAGCAGCACTGGAACAGTTTTTCCACTTTTGCATTTTTGCCTGGGTGTTTTGTTAATTGAAATCGGCTACACTGTACTCTGTACAATCGCGACTGGTCATTACTATATTCAACTTTTGACTATAAGTTATGTGCCCTTCGGTAGCCCAGAAGACGACAAATCTTTGGGCTAAGCCCATTTAACTCACCCAGCAATTGCCTTACTTCTAAGTGCAAGACAATCTCAATGTCTTTATCTACGTGTAGAAAAACCACACCATTTGTACGTGAAAAACACAAGGTACTTGATACAGTCTGCTGTAAAAAGTACAACTGAACACTGACCCACTTCAGTAAGGTGCAAAAAGATGCGGAATTGAGCCAGGCATCGGCAGCAGTTGAAAAATTGCAAATTTCCCTGGTTTCCATGGAGTAAGAGACGTTGCTGGGCACGTGATTATGACATCAATGATCATTCAATTGTCACTACAGCCAAAAGTATTGGTCGGAGAGCAACGCGGTTTGCACCATTCGATTTCTCGTCACAAAATACGTCGGATTAGCCTCTTACCAGCAGCACTGGAACAGTTTTTTCCACTTTTGCATTTTTACCTGGTCTTTTTGTTAATTGAAATCGGCTACACTGTACTCTGTACAATCGCGACTGGTCATTACTATATTCAACTTTTGACTATAAGTTATGTGCCCTTCGGTAGCCCAGAAGACCTGAAATCTTTGGGCTAAGCCAATTTAACTCACCCAGCAATTGTCTTACTTCTAAGTCCAAGACAATCTCAATGTCTTCATCTACGTGTAGAAAAACCACACCATTTGTACGTAAAAAACACAAGGTACTTGATACAGTCTGCTGTAAAAAGTACAACTGAACACTGACCCACATTTATAAGGTGCCAAAAGATGCGGAATTGGGCCAGGCATCGGCAACTGTTAAAAAATGGCAAATATCCCTGGTTTCCATGGAGTAAGAGCCGTTGTTGGGCACGTGATTATGACATAAATGATCATTGAATTGTCTATACAGCCAAAAGTATTGGTCAGAGAGCAACGCGGTTTGCACCATTCGATTTCTCGCCACAAAATACGTCGGATTAGCCTCTTACTAGTAGCACTGGAACAGTTTTTCCACTTTTGCATTTTTACCTGGTCTTTTTGTTAAATGAAATCGGCTACACTGTACTCTGTACAATCGCGCCTGGTTATTACTATATTCAACTTTTGACTATAAGTTATGTGCCCTTCGGTAGCCCAGAAGACCTGAAAACTTTGGCCAAGCCCATTTAACTCACCCAGCAATTGTCTTATTTCTAAGTCCAAGACAATCTCAATGTCTTTATCTACGTGTAGAAAAACCACACCATTTGTACATGAAAAACACAAGGTACTTGATACAGTCTGCTGTAAAAAGTACAACTAAACACTGACCCACATTTATAAGGTGCCAAAAGATGCGGAATTGGGCCAGGCATCGGCAGTTGTTAAAAAATGCAAATTTTCTGGTTTCCATGGAGTAAGAGCCGTTGCTGGGCACGTGATTATGACATAAATGATCATTCAATTGTCGCTACAGCCAAAACGTATTGGTCGGAGAGCTACGCGGATTGCACCATTCGATTTCTCGCCACAAAATACGTCGGATTAGCGTCTTACTAGTAGCACTGGAACAGTTTTTCCACTTTTGCATTTTTACCTGGTCTTTTTGTTAATTGAAATCGGCTACACTGTACTCTGTACAATCGCGACTGGTCATTACTATATTCAACTTTTGACTATAAGTTATGTGCCCTTCGGTTAGCCCAGAAGACGACAAATCTTTGGGCCGAGCCCATTTAACTCACCCAGCAATTGCCTTACTTCTAAGTGCAAGACAATCTCAATGTCTTTATCTACGTGTAGAAAAACCACACCATTGGTACGTGAAAAACACAAGGTACTTGATACAGTCTGCTGTAAAAAGTACACTGAACACTGACCCCACTTCAGTAAGGTGCAAAAAGATGCGAAATTGAGCCAGGCATCGGCAGCTGTTGAAAAATTGCAAATTTCCCTGGTTTCCATGGAGTAAGAGACGTTGCTGGGCACGTGATTATGACATCAATGATCATTCAATTGTCACTACAGCCAAAAGTATTGGTCGGAGAGAAACGCGGTTTGCACCATTCCATTTCTCGTCACAAAATACGTCGGATTAGCCTCTTACCAGCAGCACTGGAACAGTTTTTCCACTTTTGCACTTTTACCTGGTCTTTTTGTTAATTGAAATCGGCTACACTCTACTCTGTACAATCGCGACTGGTCATTACTATATTCAACTTTTGACTATAAGTTATGTGCCCTTCGGTAGCCCAGAAGACGACGAATCTTTGGGCCAAGCCCATTTAACTCACCCAGCAATTGCCATACTTCTAAGTGCAAGACAATCTCAATGTCTTTATCTACGTGTAGAAAAACCACACCATTTGTACGTGAAAAACACAAGGTACTTGATACAGTCTGCTGTAAAAAGTACAACTGAACACTGACCCATTTCAGTAAGGTGCAAAAAGATGCGGAATTGAGCCAGGCATCGGCAGCTGTTGAAAAATTGCAATTTCCCTGGTTTCCATGGAGTAAGAGACGTTGCTGGGCACGTGATTATGACATCAATGATCATTCAATTGTCACTACAGCCAAAAGTATTGGTCGGAGAGCAACGCGGTTTGCACCATTCGATTTCTCGTCACAAAATACGTCGGATTAGCCTCTTACCAGCAGCACTGGAACCAGTTTTTCCTCTTTTGCATTTTTACCTGGTCTTTTTGTTAATTGAAATCGGCTACACTGTACTCTGTACAATCGCGACTGGTCATTACTATATTCAACTTTTGACTATAAGTTATGTGCCCTTCGGTAGCCCAGAAGACGTCAAATCTTTGGGCTAAGCCCATTTAACTCACCCAGCAATTGTCTTACTTCTAAGTCTAAGACAATCTCAATGTCTTTATCTACGTGTAGAAAAACCAGACCATTTGTACATAAAAAACACAAGGTACTTGATACAGTCTGCTGTAAAAAGTACAACTGAACACTGACCCACATTTATAAGGTGCCAAAAGATGCGGAATTGGGCCAGGCATCGGCAGCTGTTAAAAAAATTGCAAATAGCCCTGGTTTCCATGGAGTAAGAGCCGTTACTGGGCACGTGATTATGACATAAATGATCATTGAATTGTCTCTACAGCCAAAAGTATTGGTCAAAGAGCAACGCGGTTTGCACCATTCGATTTCTCGCCACAAAATACGTCGGATTAGCCTCTTACTAGTAGCACTGGAACAGTTTTTCCACTTTTGCATTTTTACCTGGTCTTTTTGTTAATTGAAATCGGCTACACTGTACTCTGTACAATCGCGACTGGTCATTACTATATTCAACTTTTGACTATAAGTTATGTGCCCTTCGGTAGCCCAGAAGACGACAAATCTTGGGCGAGCCCATTTAACTCACCCAGCAATTGCCTTACTTCTAGTGCAAGACAATCTTCAATGTCTTTATCTACGTGTAGAAAAACCAACACCATTTGTACGTTGAAAAACACAAGGTACTTGATACAGTCTGCTGTAAAGAGTACAACTGAACACTGACCCACTTCAGTAAGGTGCAAAAAGATGCGGAATTGAGCCAGGCATCGGCAGCTGTTGAAAAATTGCAAATTTCCCTGGTTTCCATGGAGTAAGAGACGTTGCTGGGCACGTGATTATGACATCAATGATCATTCAATTGTCACTACAGCCAAAAGTATTGGTCGGAGAGAAACGCGGTTTGCACCATTCGATTTCTCGTCACAAAATACGTCGGATTAGCCTCTTACCAGCAGCACTGGAAACAGTTTTTTCCACTTTTGCACTTTTACCTGGTCTTTTTTGTTAATTGAAATCGGCTACACTGTACTCTGTACATCGCCGGACTGGTCATTACTATATTCAACTTTTGACTATAAGTTATGTGCCCTCGGTAGCCCAGAAGACGACCGAATCTTTGGGCCAAGCCCATTTAACTCACCCAGCAATTGCCATACTTCAAAGTGCAAGACAATCTCAATGTCTTTATCTACGTGTAGAAAAAACCACACCATTTGTACGTGAAAAACACAAGGTACCTTGATACAGTCTGCTGTAAAAAGTACAACTGAACACTGACCCACATTTATATGGTGCAAAAAGATGCGGAATTGAGCCAGGCATCGGCACCTGTTGAAAATTGGCAAATTTCCCTGGTTTCCATGGAGTAAGAGACGTTGCTGGGCACGTGATTATGACATCAATGATCATTCAATTGTCACTACAAGCCAAGAGAGCAACGCGGTTTGCACCATTCGATTTCTCGTCACAAAATACGTCGGATTAGCTCTTACCAGCAGCACTGGAACAGTTTTTCCACTTTTGCATTTTTACCTGGTCTTTTGTTAATTGAAATCGGCTACACTGTACTCTGTACAATCGCGACTGGTCATTACTATATTCAACTTTTGACTATAAGTTATGTGCCCTTCGGTAGCCCAGAAGACGTCAAATCTTTGGGCTAAGCCCATTTAACTCACCCAGCAATTGTCTTACTTCTAAGTCTAAGACAATCTCAATGTCTTTATCTACGTGTAGAAAAACCAAACCATTTGTACATAAAAAACACAAGGTACTTGATACAGTCTGCTGTAAAAAGTACAACTGAACACTGACCCACATTTATAAGGTGCCAAAAGATGCGGAATTGGGCCAGGCATCGGCAGCTGTTAAAAAATTGCAAATATCCCTGGTTTCCATGGAGTAAGAGCCGTTACTGGGCACGTGATTATGACATAAATGATAATTGAATTGTCTCTACAGCCAAAAGTATTGGTCAGAGAGCAACGCGGTTTGCACCATTCGATTTCGATTTCTCGCCACAAAATACGTCGGATTAGCCTCTTACTAGTAGCACTGGAACAGTTTTTCCACTTTTGCATTTTTACCTGGTCTTTTTGTTAATTGAAATCGGCTACACTGTACTCTGTACAATCGCGACTGGTCATTACTATATTCAACTTTTGACTATAAGTTATGTGCCCTTCGGTAGCCCAGAAGACGACAAATCTTTGGGCCAAGCCCATTTAACTCACCCAGCAATTGTCTTACTTCTAAGTGCAAGACAATCTCAATGTCTTTATCTACGTGTAGAAAAACCACACCATTTGTACGTGAAAAACACAAGGTACTTGATACAGTCTGCTGTAAAAAGTACAACTGAACACTGACCCACTTCAGTAAGGTGCCAAAAGATGCGGAATTGAGCCAGGCATCGGCAGCTGTTAAAAAATTGCAAATATCCCTGGTTTCCATGGAGTAAGAGCCGTTGTTGGGCACGTGATTATGACATCAATGATCATTCAATTGTCGCTACAGCCAAAAATATTGGTCGGAGAGCAACGCGGTTTGCACCATTCGATTTCTCGCCACAAAATACGTCGGATTAGCCTCTTACCAGCAGCACTGGAACAGTTTTTCCACTTTTGCATTTTTGCCTGGTGTTTTGTTAATTGAAATCGGCTACACTGTACTCTGGACAATCGCGACTGGTCATTACTATATTCAACTTTTGACTATAAGTTATGTGCCCTTCGGTAGCCAGTAGACGACAAATCTTTGGGCAAGCCCATTTAACTCACCCAGCAATTGTCTTATTTCTAAGTCCAAGACAATCTCAATGTCTTTATCTACGTGTAGAAAAACCACACCATTTGTACATGAAAAACACAAGGTACTTGATACAGTCTGCTGTAAAAAAGTACAACTGAACACTGACCCACTTCAGTAAGGTGCAAAAAGATGCGGAATTGAGCCAGGCATCGGCAGCTGTTGAAAAATTGCAAATTTCCCTGGTTTCCATGGAGTAAGAGACGTTGCTGGGCACGTGATTATGACATCAATGATCATTCAATTGTCACTACAGCCAAAAGTATTGGTCGGAGAGAAACGCGGTTTGCACCATTCGATTTCTCGTCACAAAATACGTCGGATTAGCCTCTTACCAGCAGCACTGGAACAGTTTTTCCACTTTTGCACTTTTACCTGGTCTTTTTGTTAATTGAAATCGGCTACACTGTACTCTGTACAATCGCGACTGGTCATTACTATATTCAACTTTTGACTATAAGTTATGTGCCCTTCGGTAGCCCAGAAGACGACGAATCTTTGGGCCAAGCCCATTTAACTCACCCAGCAATTGCCATACTTCTAAGTGCAAGACAATCTCAATGTCTTTATCTACGTGTAGAAAAACCACACCATTTGTACGTGAAAAACACAAGGTACTTGATACAGTCTGCTGTAAAAAGTACAACTGAACACTGACCCACTTCAGTAAGGTGCAAAAAGATGCGGAATTGAGCCAGCATCGGCAGCTGTTGAAAAATTGCAAATTTCCCTGGTTTCCATGGAGTAAGAGACGTTGCTGGGCACGTGATTATGACATCAATGATCATTCAATTGTCACTACAGCCAAAAGTATTGGTCGGAGAGCAACGCGGTTTGCACCATTCGATTTCTCGTCACAAAATACGTC
Organism: Liolophura sinensis; assembly: GCF_032854445.1. Lineage (NCBI taxonomy): Eukaryota > Metazoa > Mollusca > Polyplacophora > Chitonida > Chitonidae > Liolophura > Liolophura sinensis. The sequence goes on along the minus strand of NW_027018048.1, from coordinate 245 downwards.
GGATTAGCCTCTTACCAGCAGCACTGGAACAGTTTTTCCACTTTTGCATTTTTACCTGGTCTTTTTGTTAATTGAAATCGGCTACACTGTACTCTGTACAATCGCGACTGGTCATTACTATATTCAACTTTTGACTATAAGTTATGTGCCCTTCGGTAGCCCAGAAGACGTCAAATCTTTGGGCTAAGCCCATTTAACTCACCCAGCAATTGTCTTACTTCTAAGTCTAAGACAATCTCAATGTC
>NW_027018047.1:0-104234 GCF_032854445.1 Liolophura sinensis | reverse complement strand
ACAAAAAACCAGGCAAAATGCAAAAGGTGGAAAATTTGTTCCAGTGCTGCTGGTAAGAGGCTAATCCGACGTATTTTGTGACGAGAAATCGAATGGTGCAAACCGCGTTGCTCTCCGACCAATACTTTTGGCTGTAGCGACAATTCAATAATCATTGATGTCATAATCAAGTGCCCAGCAACGGCTCTTACTCCATGGAAACCAGGGATATTTGCAATTTTTTAACAGCTGCCGATGAATGGCCCAATTCCGCATCTTTGGCACCTTATTCATGTGGGTCTGTGGTCAGTTGTGCTTTTTACAGCAGACTGTATCAAGTACCTTGTGTTTTTCACGTACAAATGGTGTGGTTTTTCTACACGTAGATAAAGACATTGAGATTGTCTTGCACTTAGAAGAAAGGCAATTGCTGGGTGAGTTAAATGGGCTTAGCCCAAAGATTTCAGGTCTTCTGGGCTACCGAAGGGCACATAACTTATAGTCAAAAGTTGAATATAGTAATGACCAGTCGCGATTGTACAGAGTACAGTGTAGCCGGTTTCAATTAACATAAAGACCAGGCAAAAATGCAAAAGTGGAAAAACTGTTCCAATGCTACTAGTAAGAGGCTAATCGGACGTATTTTGTGACGAGAAATCGAATGGTGCAATCCGCGTTGCTCTCCGACCAATACTTTTGCCTGTAGCGACAATTGAATGATCATTGATGTCATAATCACGTGCGTAGCAACGGCTCTTACTCCATGGAAACCAGGGATATTTGCAATTTTTCAACAGCTGCCGATACCTGGCTCAATTCCGCATCTTTTGGCACCTTATTCATGTGGGTCAGTGTTCAGTTGTACTTTTTACAGCAGACTGTATCAAGTACCTTGTGTTTTTCACGTACAAATGGTGTGGTTTTTCTACACGTAGATAAAGACATTGAGATTGTCTTGCACTTAGAAGTAAGGCAATTGCTGGGTGAGTTCAATGGGCTTAGCCCAAAGATTTGACGTCTTCTGGGCTACCGAAGGGCACATAACTTATAGTCAAAAGTTGAATATAGTAATGACCAGTCGCGATTGTACAGAGTACAGTGTAGCCGATTTCAATTAACAAAAAGACCAGGCAAAAATGCAAAAGTGAAAAAACTGTTCCAGTGCTGCTGGTAAAAGACTAATCCGACGTATTTTGTGACGAGAAATCGAATGGTGCAAACCGCGTTGCCCTCCGACCAATACTTTTGGCTGTAGTGACAATTGAATGATCATTGATGTCATAATCACGTGCACAGCAACGGCTCTTACTCCATGGAAACCAGGGATATTTGCAATTTTTTAACAGCTGCCGATGCCTGGCCCAATTCCGCATCTTTTGGCACCTTATAAATGTGGGTCAGTGTTTAGTTGTACTTTTTACAGCAGACTGTATCAAGTACCTTGTGTTTTTTATGTACAAATTGTGTGGTTTTTTTACACGTAGATAAAGACATTGAGATTGTCTTGGACTTAGAAGTAAGACAATTGCTGGGTGAGTTAAATGGGCTTGGCCCAAAGATTTCAGGTCTTCTGGGCTACCGAAGGGCACATAACTTATAGTCAAAAATTGAATATAGTAATGACCAGTCGCGATTGTACAGAGTACAGTGTAGCCGATTTCAATTAACAAAAAGACCAGGCAAAAATGCAAAAGTGAAAAAACTGTTCCAGTGCTGCTGGTAAGAGGCTAATCCGACGTATTTTGTGACGAGAAATCGAATGGTGCAAACCGCGTTGCTCTCCGACCAATACTTTTGGCTGTAGTGACAATTGAATGATCATTGATGTCATAATCACGTGCACAGCAACGGCTCTTACTCCATGGAAACCAGGGATATTTGCAATTTTTTAACAGCTGCCGATGCCTGGCCCAATTCCGCATCTTTTGGCACCTTATAAATGTGGGTCAGTGTTTAGTTGTACTTTTTACAGCAGACTGTATCAAGTACCTTGTGTTTTTTATGTACAAATTGTGTGGTTTTTTTACACGTAGATAAAGACATTGAGATTGTCTTGGACTTAGAAATAAGAAAGTAAGGCAATTGCTGGGTGAGTTAAATGGGCTTGGCCCAAAGATTTCAGGTCTTCTGGGCTACCGAAGGGCACATAACTTATAGTCCAAAGTTGAATATAGTAATGACCAGTCGCGATTGTACAGAGTACAGTGTAGCCGATTTCAATTAACAAAAAACCAGGCAAAAATGCAAAAGGTGGAAAATTTGTTCCAGTGCTGCTGGTAAGAGGCTAATCCGACGTATTTTATGACGAGAAATCCAATGGTGCAAACCGCGTTGCTCTCCGACCAATACTTTTGGCTGTAGCGACAATTCAATGATCATTGATGTCATAATCACGTGCACAGCAACGGCTCTTACTCCATGGAAACCAGGGATATTTGCAATTTTTTAACAGCTGCCGATGCCTAGCCCAATTCCGCATCTTTTGGCACCTTATAAATGTGGGTCAGTGTTTAGTTGTACTTTTTACAGCAGACTGTATCAAGTACCTTGTGTTTTTTATGTACAAATGGTCTGGTTTTTCTACACGTAGATAAAGACATTGAGATTGTCTTGGACTTAGAAGTAAGACAATTGCTGGGTGAGTTAAATGGGCTTGGCCCAAAGATTTGACGTCTTCTGGGCTACCGAAGGGCACATAACTTATAGTCAAAAGTTGAATATAGTAATGACCAGTCGCGATTGTACAGAGTACAGTGTAGCCGGTTTCAATTAACAAAAAGACCAGGCAAAAATGCAAAAGTGGAAAAACTGTTCCAGTGCTACTAGTAAGAGGCTAATCCGACGTATTTTGTGACGAGAAATCGAATGGTGCAAACCGCGTTGCTCTCCGACCAATACTTTTGGCTGTAGCGACAATTGAATGATCATTGATGTCATAATCAAGTGCCCAGCAACGGCTCTTACTCCATGGAAACCAGGGATATTTGCAATTTTTTAACAGCTGCCGATGAATGGCCCAATTCCGCATCTTTTGGCACCTTATTCATGTGGGTCTGTGGTCAGTTGTACTTTTTACAGCAGACTGTATCAAGTACCTTGTGTTTTTTATGTAGAAATGGTGTGGTTTTTCTACACGTAGATAAAGACATTGAGATTGTCTTGGACTTAGAAAAAAGACAATTGCTGGGTGAGTTAAATGGGCTTGGCCCAAAGATTTCAGGTCTTCTGGGCTACCGAAGGGCACATAACTTATAGTCAAAAGTTGAATATAGTAATGACCAGTCGCGATTGTACAGAGTACAGTGTAGCCGGTTTCAATTAACATAAAGACCAGGCAAAAATGCAAAAGTGGAAAAACTGTTCCAATGCTACTAGTAAGAGGCTAATCGGACGTATTTTGTGACGAGAAATCGAATGGTGCAATCCGCGTTGCTCTCCGACCAATACTTTTGCCTGTAGCGACAATTGAATGATCATTGATGTCATAATCACGTGCGTAGCAACGGCTCTTACTCCATGGAAACCAGGGATATTTGCAATTTTTCAACAGCTGCCGATACCTGGCTCAATTCCGCATCTTTTGGCACCTTATTCATGTGGGTCAGTGTTCAGTTGTACTTTTTACAGCAGACTGTATCAAGTACCTTGTGTTTTTCACGTACAAATGGTGTGGTTTTTCTACACGTAGATAAAGACATTGAGATTGTCTTGCACTTAGAAGTAAGGCAATTGCTGGGTGAGTTCAATGGGCTTAGCCCAAAGATTTGACGTCTTCTGGGCTACCGAAGGGCACATAACTTATAGTCAAAAGTTGAATATAGTAATGACCAGTCGCGATTGTACAGAGTACAGTGTAGCCGATTTCAATTAACAAAAAGACCAGGCAAAAATGCAAAAGTGAAAAAACTGTTCCAGTGCTGCTGGTAAGAGGCTAATCCGACGAATTTTGTGACGAGAAATCGAATGGTGCAAACCGCGTTGCTCTCCGACCAATACTTTTGGCTGTAGTGACAATTGAATGATCATTGATGTCATAATCACGTGCACAGCAACGGCTCTTACTCCATGGAAACCAGGGATATTTGCAATTTTTTAACAGCTGCCGATGCCTGGCCCAATTCCGCATCTTTTGGCACCTTATAAATGTGGGTCAGTGTTTAGTTGTACTTTTTACAGCAGACTGTATCAAGTACCTTGTGTTTTTTATGTACAAATTGTGTGGTTTTTTTACACGTAGATAAAGACATTGAGATTGTCTTGGACTTAGAAAAAAGAAAGTAAGGCAATTGCTGGGTGAGTTAAATGGGCTTGGCCCAAAGATTTCAGGTCTTCTGGGCTACCGAAGGGCACATAACTTATAGTCCAAAGTTGAATATAGTAATGACCAGTCGCGATGGTACAGAGTACAGTGTAGCCGATTTCAATTAACAAAAAACCAGGCAAAAATGCAAAAGGTGGAAAAATTGTTCCAGTGCTGCTGGTAAGAGGCTAATCCGACGTATTTTGTGACGAGAAATCGAATGGTGCAAACCGCGTTGCTCTCCGACCAATACTTTTGGCTGTAGTGACAATTGAATGATCATTAATGTCATAATCACGTGCACAGCAACGGCTCTTACTCCATGGAAACCAGGGATATTTGCAATTTTTTAACAGCTGCCGATGCCTGGCCCAATTCCGCATCTTTTGGCACCTTATAAATGTGGGTCAGTGTTTAGTTGTACTTTTTACAGCAGACTGTATCAAGTACCTTGTGTTTTTTATGTACAAATGGTGTGGTTTTTCTACACGTAGATAAAGACATTGAGATTGTCTTGGACTTAGAAGTAAGACAATTGCTGGGTGAGTTAAATGGGCTTGGCCCAAAGATTTGACGTCTTCTGGGCTACCGAAGGGCACATAACTTATAGTCAAAAGTTGAATATAGTAATGACCAGTCGCGATTGTACAGAGTACAGTGTAGCCGATTTCAATTAACAAAAAGACCAGGCAAAAATGCAAAAGGTGGAAAAACTGTTCCAGTGCTACTAGTAAGAGGCTAATCCGACGTATTTTGTGACAAGAAATCGAATGGTGCAAACCGCGTTGCTCTCCGACCAATACTTTTGGCTGTAGCGACAATTGAATGATCATTGATGTCATAATCACGTGCGTAGCAACGGCTCTTACTCCATGGAAACCAGGGAAATTTGCAATTTTTTAACAGCTGCCGATGCCTGGCTCAATTCCGCATCTTTTGGCACCTTACTAAAGTGGGTCAGTGTTCAGTTGTACTTTTTACAGCAGACTGTACCAAGTACCTTGTGTTTTTCACGTACAAATGGCCTGGTTTTTCTACACGTAGATAAAGACATTGAGATTGTCTTGCACTTAGAAGTAAGGCAATTGCTGGGTTAATTAAATTGGCATAGCCCAAAGATTTCAGGTCTTCTGGGCTACCGAAGGGCACATAACTTATAGTCAAAAGTTGAATATAGTAATGACCAGTCGCGATTGTACAGAGTACAGTGTAGCCGATTTCAATTTACAAAAAGACCAGGCAAAAATGCAAAAGTGGAAAATTTGTTCCAGTGCTGCTGGTAAGAGGCTAATCCGACGTATTTTGTGACGAGAAATCGAATGGTGCAAACCGCGTTGCTCTCCGACCAATACTTTTGGCTGTAGCGACAATTCAATGATCATTTATGTCATAATCACGTGCACAGCAACGGCTCTTACTCCACGGAAACCAGGGAAATTTGCAATTTTTCAATAGCTGCCGATACCTGGCTCAATTCCGCATCTTTTGGCACCTTATTCTTGTGGGTCAGTGTTCAGTTGTACTTTTTACAGCAGACTGTATCAAGTACCTTGTGTTTTTCACGTACAAATGGTGTGGTTTTTCTACACGTAGATAAAGACATTGAGATTATCTTGCACTTAGAAGTAAGGCAATTGCTGGGTGAGTTAAATGGGCTTAGCCCAAAGATTTCAGGTCTTCTGGGCTACCGAAGGGCACATAACTTATAGTCAAAAGTTGAATATAGTAATGACCAGTCGCGATGGTAAAGAGTACAGTGTAGCCGATTTCAATTAACAAAAAAACCAGGCAAAAATGCAAAAGGTGGAAAATTTGTTCCAGTGCTGCTGGTAAGAGGCTAATCCGACGTATTTTGTGACGAGAAATCGAATGGTGCAAACCGCGTTGCTCTCCGACCAATACTTTTGGCTGTAGCGACAATTCAATGATCATTGATGTCATAATCACGTGCACAGCAACGGCTCTTACTCCATGGAAACCAGGGATATTTGCAAAATTTTTTAACAGCTGCCGATGCCTGGCTCAATTCCGCATCTTTTGGCACCTTATAAATGTGGGTCAGTGTTTAGTTGTACTTTTTACAGCAGACTGTATCAAGTACCTTGTGTTTTTTATGTACAAATGGTCTGGTTTTTCTACACGTAGATAAAGACATTGAGATTGTCTTCGACTTAGAAGTAAGACAATTGCTGGGTGAGTTAAATGGGCTTGGCCCAAAGATTTCAGGTCTTCTGGGCTACCGAAGGGCACATAACTTATAGTCAAAAGTTGAATATAGTAATGACCAGTCGCGATTGTACAGAGTACATTGTAGCCGATTTCAATTAACAAAAAACCAGGCAAAAATGCAAAAGGTGGAATATTTGTTCCAGTGCTGCTGGTAAGAGGCTAATCCGACGTATTTTGTGACGAGAAATCGAATGGTGCAAACCGCGTTGTTCTCCGACCAATACTTTTGGCTGTAGCGACAATTGAATAATCATTGATGTCATAATCACGTGCACAGCAACGGCTCTTACTCCATGGAAACCAGGGATATTTGCAATTTTTTAACAGCTGCCGATGCCTGGCCCAATTCCGCATCTTTTGGCACCTTATAAATGTGGGTCCGTGTTTAGTTGTAATTTTTACAGCTGACTGTATCAAGTACCTTGTGTTTTTTATGTACAAATTGTGTGGTTTTTCTACACGTAGATAAAGACATTGAGATTGTCTTGGACTTAGAAATAAGACAATTGCTGAGTGAGTTAAATAGGCTTGGCCCAAAGATTTCAGGTCTTCTGGGCTACCGAAGGGCACATAACTTATAGTCAAAAGTTGAATATAGTAATGACCAGTCGCGATTGTACAGAGTACAGTGTAGCCGATTTCAATTAACAAAAAACCAGGCAAAAATGCAAAAGTGGAAAATTTGTTCCAGTGCTGCTGGTAAGAGGCTAATCCGACGTATTTTGTGACGAGAAATCGAATGGTGCAATCCGCGTTGCTCTCCGAGCAATACTGTTGGCTGTAGCGACAATTGAATGATCATTTATGCCAAAATCACGTGCACAGCAACGGCTCTTACTCCATGGAAACCAGGGAAATTTGCAATTTTTCAACAGCTGCCGATACCTGGCTCAATTCCGCATCTTTTGGCACCTTATTCTTGTGGGTCTGTGGTCAGTTGTACTTTTTACAGCAGACTGTATCAAGTACCTTGTGTTTTTTATGTACAAATGGTGTGGTTTTTCTACACGTAGATAAAGACATTGAGATTGTCTTGCACTTAGAAGTAAGGCAATTGCTGGGTGAGTTAAATGGGCTTAGCCCAAAGATTTGACGTCTTCTGGGCTACCGAAGGGCACATAACATATAGTCAAAAGTTGAATATAGTAATGACCAGGTCGCGATGGTACAGAGTACAGTGTAGCCGATTTCAATTAACAAAAAGACCAGGCCAAAAATGCAAAATTGGAAAAATTATTCCAGTGCTGCTGGTAAGAGGCTAATCCGACGTATTTTGTGACGAGAAATCGAATGGTGCAAACCGCGTTGCTCTCCGACCAATACTTTTGGCTGTAGAGACAATTGAATGATCATTTATGTCATAATCACGTGCCCAGCAACGGCTCTTACTCCATGGAAACCAGGGAAATTTGCAATTTCTCAACAGCTGCCGATGCCTGGCTCAATTCCGCATCTTTTGGCACCTTACTGAAGTGGGTCAGTGTTCAGTTGTACTTTTTACAGCAGACTGTATCATGTACCTTGTGTTTTTCACGTACAAATGGTGTGGTTTTTCTACACGTAGATAAAGACATTGAGATTATCTTGCACTTAGAAGTAAGGGAATTGCTGGGTGAGTTAAATGGGCTTAGCCCAAAGATTTCAGGTCTTCTGGGCTACCGAAGGGCACATAACTTATAGTCAAAAGTTGAATATAGTAATGACCAGTCGCGATTGTACAGAGTACAGTGTAGCCGATTTCAATTAACAAAAAACCAGGCAAAAATGCAAAAGGTGGAAAATTTGTTCCAGTGCTGCTGGTAAGAGGCTAATCCGACGTATTTTGTGACGAGAAATCGAATGGTGCAAACCGCGTTGCTCTCCGACCAATACTTTTGGCTGTAGCGACAATTCAATGATCATTGATGTCATAATCACGTGCACAGCAACGGCTCTTACTCCAAGGAAACCAGGGATATTTGCAATTTTTTTATCAGCTGCCGATGCCTGGCCCAATTCCGCATCTTTTGGCACCTTATAAATGTGGGTCAGTGTTTAGTTGTACTTTTTACAGCAGACTGTATCAAGTACCTTGTGTTTTTTATGTAGAAATGGTCTGGTTTTTCTACACGTAGATAAAGACATTGAGATTGTCTTGGACTTAGAAGTAAGACAATTGCTGGGTGAGTTAAATGGGCTTAGCCCAAAGATTTCAGGTCTTCTGGGCTACCGAAGGGCACATAACTTATAGTCAAAAGTTGAATATAGTAATGACCAGTCGCGATTGTACAGAGTACAGTGTAGCCGATTTCAATTAACAAAAAGACCAGGCAAAAATGCAAAAGTGGAAAAACTGTTCCAGTGCTGCTGGTAAGAGGCTAATCCGACGTATTTTGTGACGAGAAATCGAATGGTGCAAACCGCGTTGCTCTCCGACCAATACTTTTGGCTGTAGCGACAATTGAATGATTATTTATGTCATAATCACGTGCCCAGCAACGGCTCTTACTCCATGGAAACCAGGGAAATTTGCAATTTTTCAACAGCTGCCGATGCCTGGCTCAATTCCGCATCTTTTGGCACCTTACTGAAGTGGGTCAGTGTTCAGTTGTACTTTTTACAGCAGACTGTATCAAGTACCTTGTGTTTTTCACGTACAAATGGTGTGGTTTTTCTACACGTAGATAAAGACATTGAGATTGTCTTGCACTTAGAAGTAAGGCAATTGCTGGGTGAGTTAAATGGGCTTAGCCCAAAGATTTCAGGTCTTCTGGGCTACCGAAGGCCACATAACTTATAGTCAAAAGTTGAATATAGTAAAGACCAGTCGCGATTGTACAGAGTACAGTGTAGCCGATTTCAATTAACAAAAAAACCAGGCAAAAATGCAAAAGTGGAAAATTTGTTCCAGTGCTGCTGGTAAGAGGCTAATCCGACGTATTTTGTGACCACAAATCGAATGGTGCAAACCGCGTTGCTCTCCGACCAATACTTTTGGCTGTAACGACAATTGAATGATCATTGATGTCATAATCACGTGCACAGCAACGGCTCTTACTCCATGGAAACCAGGGATATTTGCAATTTTTTAACAGCTGCCGATGCCTGGCCCAATTCCGCATCTTTTGGCACCTTATAAATGTGGGTCAGTGTTTAGTTGTAATTTTTACAGCAGACTGTATCAAGTACCTTGTGTTTTTTATGTACAAATGGTGTGGTTTTTCTACACGTAGATAAAGACATTGAGATTGTCTTGGACTTAGAAATAAGACAGTTGCTGGGTGAGTTAAATGGGCTTGGCCCAAACATTTCAGGTCTTCTGGGCTACCGAAGGGCACATAACTTATAGTCAAAAGTTGAATATAGTAATGACCAGTCGCGATTGTACAGAGTACAGTATAGCCGGTTTCAATTAACAAAAAGACCAGGCAAAAATGCAAAAGTGGAAAAACTGTTCCAGTGCTACTAGTAAGAGGCTAATCGGACGTATTTTGTGACGAGAAATCGAATGGTGCAATCCGCGTTGCTCTCCGACCAATACTTTTGGCTGTAGCGACAATTCAATGATCATTGATGTCATAATCACGTGCGTAGCAACGGCTCTTACTCCATGGAAACCAGGGATATTTGCAATTTTTCAACAGCTTGCCGATACCTGGCTCAATTCCGCATCTTTTGGCACCTTATTCATGTGGGTCTGTGGTCAGTTGTACTTTTTACAGCAGACTGTATCAAGTACCTTGTGTTTTTCACGTACAAATTGTGTGGTTTTTCTACACGTAGATAAATACATTGAGATTGTCTTGGATTTAGAAGTAAGACAATTGCTGGGTGAGTTAAATGGGCTTAGCCGAAAGATTTGACGTCTTCTGGGCTACCGAAGGGCACATAACATATAGTCAAAAGTTGAATATAGTAATGACCAGTCGCGATGGTACATAGTACAGTGTAGCCGATTTCAATTAACAAAAAGACCAGGCAAAAATGCAAAATTGGAAAAATTGTTCCAGTGCTGCTGGTAAGAGGCTAATCCGACGTATTTTGTGACGACAAATCGAATGGTGCAATCCGCGTTGCTCTCCGACCAATACTTTTGGCTGTAGCGACAATTGAATGATCATTTATGTCATAATCATGTGCACAGCAACGGCTCTTACTCCATGAAAACCAGGGAAATTTGCAATTTTTCAACAGCTGCCGATGCCTGGCTCAATTCCGCATCTTTTGGCACCTTACTGAAGTGGGTCTGTGGTCAGTTGTACTTTTTACAGCAGACTGTATCAAGTACCTTGTGTTTTTCACGTACAAATGGTGTGCTTTTTCTACACGTAGATAAAGACATTGAGATTGTCTTGGACCTAGAAATAAGAAAGTAAGGCAATTGCTGGGTGAGTTAAATGGGCTTAGCCCAAAGATTTCAGGTCTTCTGGGCTACCGAAGGGCACATAACTTATAGTCAAAAGTTGAATATAGTAATGACCAGTCGCGATTGTACAGAGTACAGTGTAGCCGATTTCAATTAACAAAAAACCAGGCAAAATTGCAAAAGGTGGAAAATTTGTTCCAGTGCTGCTGGTAAGAGGCTAATCCGACGTATTTTGTGACGAGAAATCGAATGGTGCAAACCGCGTTGCTCTCCGACGAATACTTTTGGCTGTAGCGACTATTCAATGATCATTGATGTTATAATCACGTGCACAGCAACGGCTCTTACTCCAAGGAAACCAGGGATATTTGCAATTTTTTTAACAGCTGCCGATGCCTGGCCAAATTCCGCATCTTCTGGCACCTTATAAATGTGGGTCAGTGTTTAGTTGTACTTTTTACAGCAGACTGTATCAAGTACCTTGTGTTTTTTATGTACAAATGGTCTGGTTTTTCTACACGTAGATAAAGACATTGAGATTGTCTTGGACTTAGAAGTAAGACAATTGCTGGGTGAGTTAAATGGGCTTGGCCCAAAGATTTCAGGTCTTCTGGGCTACCGAAGGGCACATAACTTATAGTCAAAAGTTGAATATAGTAATGACCAGTCGCGATTGTACAGAGTACATTGTAGCCGATTTCAATTAACAAAAAACCAGGCAAAAATGCAAAAGGTGGAATATTTGTTCCAGTGCTGCTGGTAAGAGGCTAATCCGACGTATTTTGTGACGAGAAATCGAATGGTGCAAACCGCGTTGTTCTCCGACCAATACTTTTGGCTGTAGCGACAATTGAATAATCATTGATGTCATAATCACGTGCACAGCAACGGCTCTTACTCCATGGAAACCAGGGATATTTGCAATTTTTTAACAGCTGCCGATGCCTGGCCCAATTCCGCATCTTTTGGCACCTTATAAATGTGGGTCCGTGTTTAGTTGTAATTTTTACAGCTGACTGTATCAAGTACCTTGTGTTTTTTATGTACAAATTGTGTGGTTTTTCTACACGTAGATAAAGACATTGAGATTGTCTTGGACTTAGAAATAAGACAATTGCTGAGTGAGTTAAATAGGCTTGGCCCAAAGATTTCAGGTCTTCTGGGCTACCGAAGGCACATAACTTATAGTCAAAAGTTGAATATAGTAATGACCAGTCGCGATGTACAGAGTACAGTGTAGCCGATTTCAATTAACAAAAACCAGGCAAAAATGCAAAAAGTGGAAAATTTGTTCCAGTGCTGCTGGTAAGAGGCTAAATCGACGTATTTTGTGACGAGAAATCGAATGGTGCAATCCGCGTTGCTCTCCGAGCAATACTGTTGGCTGTAGCGACAATTGAATGATCATTTATGCCAAAATCACGTGCCCAGCAACGGCTCTTACTCCATGGAAACCAGGGAAATTTGCAATTTTTCAACAGCTGCCGATGCCTGGCTCAATTCCGCATCTTTTGGCACCTTATAATTGTGGGTCAGTGTTCAGTTGTACTTTTTACAGCAGACTGTATCAAGTACCTTGTGTTTTTCACGTACAAATGGTGTGCTTTTTCTACACGTAGATAAAGACATTGAGATTGTCTTGCACTTAGAAGTAAGGCAATTGCTGGGTGAATTAAATGGGCTTGGCCCAAAGATTTCAGGTCTTCTGGGCTACCGAAGGGCACATAACTTATAGTCAAAAGTTGAATATAGTAATGACCAGTCGCGATTGTACAGAGTACAGTGTAGCCGGTTTCAATTAACAAAAAGACCAGGCAAAAATGCAAAAGTGGAAAATCTGTTCAGAGCTGCTGGTAAGAGGCTAATCCGACGTATTTTGTGACGAGAAATTGAATGGTGCAAACCGCGTTGTTCTCCGACCAATACTGTTGGCTGTAGTGACAATTGAATGATCATTTATGTCATAATCACGTGCCCAGCAACGGCTCTTACTCCATGGAAACCAGGGAAATTTGCAATTTTTCAACAGCTGCCGATGCCTGGCTCAATTCCGCATCTTTTGGCACCTTACTGAAGTGGGTCAGTGTTCAGTTGTACTTTTTACAGCAGACTGTATCAAGTACCTTGTGTTTTTCACGTACAAATGGTGTGGTTTTTCTACACGTAGATAAAGACATTGAGATTGTCTTGCACTTAGAAGTAAGACAATTGCTGGGTGAGTTAAATGGGCTTAGCCGAAAGATTTGACGTCTTCTGGGCTACCGAAGGGCACATAACTTATAGTCAAAAGTTGAATATAGTAATGACCAGTCGCGATTGTACAGAGTACAGTGTAGCCGATTTCAATTAACAAAAAGACCAGGCAAAAATGCAAAAGTGGAAAAACTGTTCCAGTGCTGCTGGTGAGAGGCTAATCCGACGTATTTTGTGACGACAAATCGAATGGTGCAAACCGCGTTGCTCTCCGACCAATACTTTTGGCTGTAGCGACAATTCAATGATCATTGATGTCATAATCACATGCCCAGCAACGGCTCTTACTCCATGGAAACCAGGGATATTTGCAATTTTTTAACACTTGCCGATGCCTGGCCTTTTTCCGCATCTTTTGGCACCTAATAAATGTGGGTCAGTCTTTAGTTGTACTTTTTACAGCAGACTGTATCAAGTACCTTGTGTTTTTCATGTACAAATGGTTTGGTTTTTCTACACGTAGATAAAGACATTGAGATTGTCTTCGACTTAGAAGTAAGGCAATTGCTGGGTGAGTTAAATGGGCTTAGCCCAAACATTTGACGTCTTCTGGGCTACCGAAGGGCACATAACATATAGTCAAAAGTTGAAAATAGTAATGACCAGTCGCGATGGTACAGAGTACAGTGTAGCCGATTTCAATTTACAAAAAGACCAGGCAAAAATGCAAAATTGGAAAAATTGTTCCAGTGCTGCTGGTAAGAGGCTAATCCGACGTATTTTGTGACGACAAATCGAATGGTGCAAACCGTGTTGCTCTCCGACTAATACTTTTGGCTGTAGTGACAATTGAATGATCATTTATGTCATAATCACGTGCACAGCAACGGCTCTTACTCCATGGAAACCAGGCAAATTTGCAATTTTTCAACAGCTGCCGATACCTGCCTCAATTCCGCATCTTTTGGCACCTTATTCATGTGGGTCTGTGGTCAGTTGTACATTTTACAGCAGACTGTATCAAGTACCTTGTGTTTTTTATGTACAAATGGTGTGGTTTTTCTACACGTAGATAAAGACATTGAGATTGTCTTGCACTTAGAAGTAAGACGATTGCTGGGTGAGTTAAATGGGCTTGGCCCAAAGATTTCAGGTCTTCTGGGCTACCGAAGGGCACATAACTTTTAGTCAAAAGTTGAATATAGTAATGACCAGTCGCGATTGTACAGAGTACAGTGTAGCCGGTTTCAATTAATAAAAAGACCAGGCAAAAATGCAAAAGTGGAAAAGCTGTTCCAGTGCTACTAGTAAGAGGCTAATCCGACGTATTTTGTGACGAGAAATCGAATGGTGCAATCCGCGTTGCTCTCCGACCAATACTGTTGGCTGTAGCGACAATTGAATGATCATTTATGTCATAATCACGTGCGTAGCAACGGCTCTTACTCCATGGAAACCAGGGAAATTTGCAATTTTTCAACAGCTGCCGATGCCTGGCTCAATTCCGCATCTTTTGGCACCTTACTGAAGTGGGTCAGTGTTCAGTTGTACTTTTTACAGCAGACTGTATCAAGTACCTTGTGTTTTTCATGTACAAATGGTGTGGTTTTTCTACACGTAGATAAAGACATTGAGATTGTCTTCGACTTAGAAGTAAGGCAATTGCTGGGTGAGTTAAATGGGCTTAGCCCAAACATTTGACGTCTTCTGGGCTACCGAAGGGCACATAACATATAGTCAAAAGTTGAATATAGTAATGACCAGTCGCGATGGTACATAGTACAGTGTAGCCGATTTCAATTAACAAAAAGACCAGGCAACAATGCAAAAGTGGAAAAACTGTTCCAGAGCTGGTGGTAAGAGGCTAATCCGACGTATTTTGTGACGAGAAATCGAATGGTGCAATCCGCGTTGCTCTCCGACCAATACTTTTGGCTGTAGCGACAATTCAATAATCATTGATTTCATAATCACGTGCACAACAACGGCTCTTACTCCATGGAAACCAGGGAAATTTGCAATTTTTCAACAGCTGCTGATACCTGCCTCAATTCCGCATCTTTTGGCACCTTATTCATGTGGGTCTGTGGTCAGTTGTACTTTTTACAGCAGACTGTATCAAGTACCTTGTGTTTTTTATGTACAAATGGTGTGGTTTTTCTACACGTAGATAAAGACATTGAGATTGTCTTGCACTTAGAAGTAAGACAATTGCTGGGTGAGTTAAATGGGCTTGGCCAAAAGATTTCAGGTCTTCTGGGCTACCGAAGGGCACATAACTTATAGTCAAAAGTTGAATATAGTAATGACCAGTCGCGATTGTACAGAGTACAGTGTAGCCGGTTTCAATTAACAAAAAGACCAGGCAAAAATGCAAAAGTGGAAAAACTGTTCCAGTGCTGCTGGTAAGAGGCTAATCCGACGAATTTTGTGACGAGAAATCGAATGGTGCAAACCGCGTTGCTCTCCGACCAATACTTTTGGCTGTAGTGACAATTGAATGATCATTTATGTCACAATCACGTGCCCAGCAACGGCTCTTACTCCATGGAAACCTGTGAAATTTGCAATTTTTCAACAGCTGCCTATGCCTGGCTCAATTCTGCATCTTTTGGCACCTTACTGAAGTGGGTCAGTGTTCAGTTGTACTTTTTACAGCAGACTGTATCAAGTACCTTGTGTTTTTCACGTACAAATGGTGTGGTTTTTCTACACGTAGATAAAGACATTGAGATTGTCTTGCACTTAGAAGTAAGACAATTGCTGGGTGAGTTAAATGGGCTTAGCCCAAAGATTTGACGTCTTCTGGGCTACCGAAGGGCACATAACTTATAGTCAAAAGTTGAATATAGTAATGACCAGTCGCGATTGTACAGAGTACAGTGTAGCCGATTTCAATTAACAAAAAGACCAGGCAAAAATGCAAAAGGTGGAAAAACTGTTCCAGTGCTACTAGTTAGAGGCTAATCCGACGTATTTTGTGACGAGAAATCGAATGGTGCAAACCGCGTTGCTCTCCGACCAATACTTTTGGCTGTAGCGACAATTGAATGATCATTGATGTCATAATCACGTGCGTATCAACGGCTCTTACTCCATGGAAACCAGGGAAATTTGCAATTTTTTAACAGCTGCCGATGCCTGGCTCAATTCCGCATCTTTTGGCACCTTACTGAAGTGGGTCAGTGTTCAGTTGTACTTTTTACAGCAGACTGTATCAAGTACCTTGTGTTTTTCATGTACAAATGGTCTGGTTTTTCTACACGTAGATAAAGACATTGAGATTGTCTTGCACTTAGAAGTAAGGCAATTGCTGGGTGAATTAAATGGGCTTAGCCCAAAGATTTCAGGTCTTCTGGGCTACCGAAGGGCACATAACTTATAGTCAAAAGTTGAATATAGTAATGACCAGTCGCGATTGTACAGAGTACAGTGTAGCCGATTTCAATTAACAAAAAGACCAGGCAAAAATGCAAAAGTGGAAAAACTGTTTCAGTGCTACTAGTAAGAGGCTAATCCGACGTATTTTGTGACGAAAAATCGAATGGTGCAAACCGCGTTGCTGTCCGACCAATACTTTTGGCTGTAGTGACAATTGAATGATCATTTATGTCATAATCACGTGCACAGCAACGGCTCTTACTCCATGGAAACCAGGGAAATTTGCAATTTTTCAACAGCTACCGATACCTGGCTCAATTCCGCATCTTTTGGCACCTTATTCATGTGGGTCTGTGGTCAGTTGTACTTTTTACAGCAGACTGTATCAAGTACCTTGTGTTTTTTATATACAAATGGTGTGGTTTTTCTACACGTAGATAAAGACATTTAGATTGTCTTGCACTTAGAAGTAAGACAATTGCTGGGTGAGTTAAATGGGCTTGGCCCAAAGATTTGACGTCTTCTGGGCTACCGAAGGGCACATAACTTATAGTCAAAAGTTGAATATAGTAATGACCAGTCGCGATTGTACAGAGTACAGTGTAGCCGATTTCAATTAACAAAAAGACCAGGCAAAAATGCAAAAGTGGAAAAACTGTTCCAGAGCTGCTGGTAAGAGGCTAATCCGACGTATTTTGTGACGAGAAATCGAATGGTGCAATCCGCGTTGCTCTCCGACCAATACTTTTGGCTGTAGCGACAATTGAATAATCATTTATGTCATAATCACGTGCACAACAACGGCTCTTACTCCATGGAAACCAGGGAAATTTGCAATTTTTCAACAGCTGCTGATACCTGCCTCAATTCCGCATCTTTTGGCACCTTATTCATGTGGGTCTGTGGTCAGTTGTACTTTTTACAGCAGACTGTATCAAGTACCTTGTGTTTTTTATGTACAAATGGTGTGGTTTTTCTACACGTAGATAAAGACATTGAGATTGTCTTGGACTTAGAAGTAAGACAATTGCTGGGTGAGTTAAATGGGCTTGGCCAAAAGATTTCAGGTCTTCTGGGCTACCGAAGGGCACATAACTTATAGTCAAAAGTTGAATATAGTAATGACCAGTCGCGATTGTACAGAGTACAGTGTAGCCGGTTTCAATTAACAAAAAGACCAGGCAAAAATGCAAAAGTGGAAAAACTGTTCCAGTGCTGCTGGTAAGAGGCTAATCCGACGTATTTTGTGACGAGAAATCGAATGGTGCAATCCGCGTTGCTCTCCGACCAATACTTTTGGCTGTAGTGAAAATTGAATGATCATTTATGTCATAATCACGTGCACAACAACGGCTCTTACTCCATGGAAACCAGGGAAATTTGCAATTTTTCAACAGCTGCCGATACCTGGCTTAAATTCCGCATCTTTTGGCACCTTATTCAATTGGGTCTGTCATCAGTTGTAACTTTTACAGCAGACTGTATCAAGTACCTTGTGTTTTTTTATGTACAAATGGTGTGGTTTTTCTACACGTAGATAAAGACATTGAGATTGTCTTGGACTTAGAAATAAGAAAGTAAGGCAATTGCTGGGTGAGTTAAATGGGCTTAGCCCAAAGATTTGACGTCTTCTGGGCTACCGAAGGGCACATAACATATAGTCAAAAGTTGAATATAGTAATGACCAGTCGTGATGGTACATAGTACAGAGTAGCCGATTTCAATTAACAAAAAGACCAGGCAAAAATGCAAAATTGGAAAAACTGTTCCAGTGCTGCTGGTAAGAGGCTAATCCGACGTATTTTGTGACGACAAATCGAATGGTGCAAACTGCGTTGCTCTCCGGCCAATACTTTTGGCTGTAGCGACAATTGAATGATCATTTATGTCATAATCACGTGCGCAGCAACGGCTCTTACTCCATGGAAACCAGGCAAATTTGCAATTTTTCAACAGCTGCCGATGCCTGGCTCAATTCCGCATCTTTTGGCACCTTACTGAAGTGGGTGTTTGGTCAGTTGTACTTTTTACAGCAGACTGTATCAAGTACCTTGTGTTTTTCACGTACAAATGGTGTGCTTTTTCTACACGTAGATAAAGACATTGAGATTGTCTTGGACTTAGAAATAAGAAAGTAAGGCAATTGCTGGGTGAGTTAAATGGGCTTAGCCGAAAGATTTCAGGTCTTCTGGGCTACCGAAGGGCACATAACTTATAGTCAAAAGTTGAATATAGTAATGACCAGTCGCGATTGTACAGAGTACAGTGTAGCCGATTTCAATTAACAAAAAACCAGGCAAAATTGCAAAAGGTGGAAAATTTGTTCCAGTGCTGCTGGTAAGAGGCTAATCCGACGTATTTTGTGAAGAGAAATCGAATGGTGCAAACCGCGTTGCTCTCCGACCAATACTTTTGGCTGTAGCGACTATTCAATGATCATTGATGTTATAATCACGTGCACAGCAACGGCTCTTACTCCATGGAAACCAGGGATATTTGCAATTTTTTTAACAGCTGCCGATGCCTGGCCCAATTCCGCATCTTTTGGCACCTTATAAATGTGGGTCAGTGTTTAGTTGTACTCTTTACAGCAGACTGTATCAAGTACCTTGTGTTTTTTATGTACAAATGGTCTGGTTTTTCTACACGTAGATAAAGACATTGAGATTGTCTTGGACTTAGAAGTAAGACAATTGCTGGGTGAGTTAAATGGGCTTGGCCCAAAGATTTCAGGTCTTCTGGGCTACCGAAGGGCACATAACTTATAGTCAAAAGTTGAATATAGTAATGACCAGTCGCGATTGTACAGAGTACATTGTAGCCGATTTCAATTAACAAAAAACCAGGCAAAAATGCAAAAGGTGGAAAATTTGTTCCAGTGCTGCTGGTAAGAGGCTAATCCGACGTATTTTGTGACGAGAAATCGAATGGTGCAATCCGCGTTGCTCTCCGACCAATACTTTTGGCTGTAGCGACAATTGAATGATCATTTATGCCAAAATCACGTGCACAGCAACGGCTCTTACTCCATGGAAACCAGGGAAATTTGCAATTTTTCAACAGCTGCCGATACCTGGCCCAATTCCGCATCTTTTGGCACCTTATAAATGTGGGTCAGTGTTCAGTTGTACTTTTTACAGCAGACTGTATCAAGTACCTTGTGTTTTTTATGTACAAATGGTGTGGTTTTTCTACACGTAGATAAAGACATTGAGATTGTCTTGCACTTAGAAGTAAGGCAATTGCTGGGTGAGTTAAATGGGCTGAGCCCAAAGATTTCAGGTCTTCTGGGATACCGAAGGGCACATAACTTATAGTCAAAAGTTGAATATAGTAATGACCAGTCGCGATTGTACAGAGTACAGTGTAGCCGATTTCAATCAACAAAAAGACCAGGCAAAAATGCAAAAGTGGAAAAACTGTTCCAGTGCTGCTGGTAAGTGGCTAATCCGACGTATTTTGTTACGAGAAATCGAATGGTGCAAACCGCGTTTCTCTCCGACCAATACTTTTGGCTGTAGCGACAATTGAATGATCATTTATGTCATAATCACGTGCCCAGCAACGGCTCTTACTCCATGGAAACCAGGGAAATTTGCAATTTTTCAACAGCTGCCGATGCCTGGCTCAATTCCGCATCTTTTGGCACCTTACTGAAGTGGGTCAGTGTTCAGTTGTACTTTTTACAGCAGACTGTATCAAGTACCTTGTGTTTTTCACGTACAAATGGTGTGCTTTTTCTACACGTAGATAAAGACATTGAGATTGTCTTGCAATTAGAAGTAAGGCAATTGCTGGGTGAATTAAATGGGCTTGGCCCAAAGATTTCAGGTCTTCTGGGCTACCGAAGGGCACATAACTTATAGTCAAAAGTTGAATATAGTAATGACCAGTCGCGATTGTACAGAGTACAGTGTAGCCGGTTTCAATTAACAAAAAGACCAGGCAAAAATGCAAAAGTGGAAAATCTGTTCCAGAGCTGCTGGTAAGAGGCTAATCCGACGTATTTTGTCACGAGAAATTGAATGATGCAAACCGCGTTGTTCTCCGACCAATACTTTTGGCTGTAGTGACAATTGAATGATCATTTATGTCACAATCACGTGCCCAGCAACGGCTCTTACTCCATGGAAACCAGGGAAATTTGCAATTTTTCAACAGCTGCCGATGCCTGGCTCAATTCCGCATCTTTTGGCACCTTATTGAAGTGGGTCAGTGTTCAGTTGTACTTTTTACAGCAGACTGTATCAAGTACCTTGTGTTTTTCACGTACAAATGGTGTGGTTTTTCTACACGTAGATAAAGACATTGAGATTGTCTTGCACTTAGAAGTAAGACAATTGCTGGGTGAGTTAAATGTGCTTAGCCGAAAGATTTGACGTCTTCTGGGCTACCGAAGGGCACATAACTTATAGTCAAAAGTTGAATATAGTAATGACCAGTCGCGATTGTACAGAGTACAGTGTAGCCGATTTCAATTAACAAAAAGACCAGGCAAAAATGCAAAAGTGGAAAAACTGTTCCAGTGCTGCTGGTAAGAGGCTAATCCGACGTATTTTGTGACGAGAAATCGAATGGTGCAAACCGCGTTGCTCTCCGACCAATACTTTTGGCTGTAGCGACAATTCAATGATCATTTATGTCATAATCAAGTGCGTAGCAACGGCTCTTACTCCATGGAAACCAGGGATATTTGCAATTTTTTAACACCTGCCGATGCCTGGCCTATTTCTGCATCTTTTGGCACCTTATAAATGTGGGTCAGTCTTTAGTTGTACTTTTTACAGCAGACTGTATCAAGTACCTTGTGTTTTTTATGTACAAATGGTGTGGTTTTTCTACACGTAGATAAAGACATTGAGATTGTCTTCCACTTAGAAGTAAGGCAATTGCTGGGTGAGTTAAATGGGCTTAGCCGAAAGATTTCAGGTCTTCTGGGCTACCGAAGGGCACATAACTTATAGTCAAAAGTTGAATATAGTAATGACCAGTCGCGATTGTACAGAGTACATTGTAGCCGGTTTCAATTAACAAAAAGACCAGGCAAAAATGCAAAAGTGGAAAAACTGTTCCAGTGCTACTAGTAAGTGGCTAATCCGACGTATTTTGTGACGAGAAATCGAATGGTGCAATCCGCGTTGCTCTCCGACCAATACTTTTGGCTGTAGCGACAATTGAATGATCATTTATGTCATAATCACGTGCGTAGCAACGGCTCTTACTCCATGGAAACCAGGGAAATTTGCAATTTTTCAACAGCTGCCGATGCCTGGCTCAATTCCGCATCTTTTGGCACCTTACTGAAGTGGGTCAGTGTTCAGTTGTACTTTTTACAGCAGACTGTATCAAGTACCTTGTGTTTTTCATGTACAAATGGTGTGGTTTTTCTACACGTAGATAAAGACATTGAGATTGTCTTCGACTTAGAAGTAAGGCAATTGCTGGGTGAGTTAAATGGGCTTAGCCCAAACATTTGACGTCTTCTGGGCTACCGAAGGGCACATAACATATAGTCAAAAGTTGAATATAGTAATGACCAGTCGCGATGGTACATAGTACAGTGTAGCCGATTTCAATTTACAAAAAGACCAGGCAAAAATGCAAAATTGGAAAAATTGTTCCAGTGCTGCTGGTAAGAGGCTAATCCGACGTATTTTGAGACGACAAATCGAATGGTGCAAACCGCGTTGCTCTCCGACTAATACTTTTGTCTGTAGTGACAATTGAATGATCATTTATGTCATAATCACGTGCACAGCAACGGCTCTTACTCCATGGAAACCAGGCGAATTTGCAATTTTTCAACAGCTGCCGATACCTGCCTCAATTCCGCATCTTTTGGCACCTTATTCATGTGGGTCTGTGGTCAGTTGTACATTTTACAGCAGACTGTATCAAGTACCTTGTGTTTTTTATGTACAAATGGTGTGGTTTTTCTACACGTAGATAAAGACATTGAGATTGTCTTGGACTTAGAAGTAAGACAATTGCTGGGTGAGTTAAATGGGCTTTGCCCAAAAATTTCAGGTCTTCTGGGTTACCGAAGGGCACATAACTTATAGTCAAAAGTTGAATATAGTAATGACCAGTCGCGATTGTACAGAGTACAGTGTAGCCGGTTACAATTAACAAAAAGACCAGGCAAAAATGCAAAAGTGGAAAAACTGTTCCAGTGCTGCTGGTAAGAGGCTAATCCGACGTATTTTGTGACGAGAAATCGAATGGTGCAATCCGCGTTGCTCTCCGACCAATACTTTTGGCTGTAGCGACAATTGAATGATCATTGATGTCATAATCACGTGCGTATCAACGGCTCTTACTCCATGGAAACCAGGGAAATTTGCAATTTTTCAACAGCTGCCGATGCCTGGCTCAATTCCGCATCTTTTGGCACCTTACTGAAGTGGGTCAGTGTTCAGTTGTACTTTTTACAGCAGACTGTATCAAGTACCTTGTGTTTTTCATGTACAAATGGTGTGCTTTTTCTACACGTAGATAAAGACATTGAGATTGTCTTGGACTTAGAAGTAAGGCAATTGCTGGGTGAGTTAAATGGGCTTAGCCCAAAGATTTGACGTCTTCTGGGCTACCGAAGGGCACATAACATATAGTCAAAAGTTGAATATAGTAATGACCAGTCGCGATTGTACATAGTACAGTGTAGCCGATTTCAATTTACAAAAAGACCAAGCAAAAATGCAAAAGTGGAAAAATTGTTCCAGAGCTGCTGGTAAGAGGCTAATCCGGCGTATTTTGTGACGACAAATCGAATGGTGCAAACCGCGTTGCTGTCCGACCAATACTTTTGGCTGTAGCGACAAATGAATGGTCATTGATGTCATAATCACGTGCGCAGCAACGGCTCTTACTCCATGGAAACCAGGGAAATTTGCAATTTTTTAACAGCTTCCGAGGCCTGGCCCAATTCCGCATCTTTTGGCACCTTATAAATGTGGGTCAGTGTTTAGTTGTACTTTTTACAGCAGACTGTATCAAGTACCTTGTGTTTTTTATGTACAAATGGTGTGGTTTTTCTACACGTAGATAAAGACATTGAGATTGTCTTGGACTTAGAAGTAAGACAATTGCTGGGTGAGTTAAATGGGCTTGGCCCAAAGATTTCAGGTCTTCTGGGCTACCGAAGGGCACATAACTTTTAGTCAAAAGTTGAATATAGTAATGACCAGTCGCGATTGTACAGAGTACAGTGTAGCCGGTTTCAATTAACAAAAAGACCAGGCGAAAATGCAAAAGTGGAATAGCTGTTCCAGTGCTACTAGTAAGAGGCTAATCCGACGTATTTTGTGACGAGAAATCGAATGGTGCAATCCGCGTTGCTCTCCGACCAATACTTTTGGCTGTAGCGACAATTGAATGATCATTTATGTCATAATCACGTGCGTAGCAACGGCTCTTACTCCATGGAAACCAGGGAAATTTGCAATTTTTCAACAGCTGCCGATGCCTGCCTCAATTCCGCATCTTTTGGCACCTTATTCATGTGGGTCTGTGGTCAGTTGTACTTTTTACAGCAGACTGTATCAAGTACCTTGTGTTTTTTATGTACAAATGGTGTGGTTTTTCTACACGTAGATAAAGACATTGAGATTGTCTTGGACTTAGAAGTAAGACAATTGCTGGGTGAGTTAAATGGGCTTAGCCGAAAGATTTGACGTCTTCTGGGCTACCGAAGGGCACATAACATATAGTCAAAAGTTGAATATAGTAATGACCAGTCGCGATGGTACATAGTACAGTGTAGCCGATTTCAATTAACAAAAAGACCAGGCAAAAATGCAAAATTGGAAAAATTGTTCCAGTGCTGCTGGTAAGAGGCTAATCCGACGTATTTTGTGACGACAAATCGAATGGTGCAAATTGCGTTGCTCTCCGACCAATACTTTTGGCTGTAGCGACAATTGAATGATCATTTATGTCATAATCATGTGCCCAGCAACGGCTCTTACTCCATGAAAACCAGGGAAATTTGCAATTTTTAAACAGCTGCCGATGCCTGGCCCAATTCCGCATCCTTTGGCACCTTCCTGAAGTGGGTCTGTGGTCAGTTGTACTTTTTACAGCAGACTGTATCAAGTACCTTGTGTTTTCACGTACAAATGGTGTGCTTTTTCTACACGTAGATAAAGACATTGAGATTGTCTTGGACCTAGAAATAAGAAAGTAAGGCAATTGCTGGGTAAGTTGAAAGGGCTTAGCCCAAAGATTTCAGGTCTTCTGGGCTACCGAAGGGCACATAACTTATAGTCAAAAGTTGAATATAGTAATGACCAGTCGCGATTGTACAGAGTACAGTGTAGCCGGTTTCAATTAACAAAAAGACCAGGCAAAAATGCAAAAGTGGAAAATCTGTTCCAGAGCTGCTGGTAAGAGGCTAATCCGACGTATTTTGTGACGAGAAATTGAATGGTGCAAAACCGCGTTGTTCTCCGACCAATACTGTTGGCTGTAGTGACAATTGAATGATCATTTATGTCATAATCACGTGCCCAGCAACGGCTCTTACTCCATGGAAACCAGGGAAATTTGCAATTTTTCAACAGCTGCCGATGCCTGGCTCAATTCCGCATCTTTTGGCACCTTACTGAAGTGGGTCAGTGTTCAGTTGTACTTTTTACAGCAGACTGTATCAAGTACCTTGTGTTTTTCACGTACAAATGGTGTGGTTTTTCTACACGTAGATAAAGACATTGAGATTGTCTTGCACTTAGAAGTAAGACAATTGCTGGGTGAGTTAAATGGGCTTAGCCGAAAGATTTGACGTCTTCTGGGCTACCGAAGGGCACATAACTTATAGTCAAAAGTTGAATATAGTAATGACCAGTCGCGATTGTACAGAGTACAGTGTAGCCGGTTTCAATTAACAAAAAGACCAGGCAAAAATGCAAAAGTGGAAAAACTGTTCCAGTGCTGCTGGTAAGAGGCTAATCCGACGTATTTTGTGACGAGAAATCGAATGGTGCAATCCGCGTTGCTCTCCGATTAATACTTTTGGCTGTAGCGACAATTGAATAATCATTTATGTCATAATCACGTGCACAACAACGGCTCTTACTCCATGGAAACCAGGGAAATTTGCAATTTTTCAACAGCTGCCGATACCTGGCTCAATTCCGCATCTTTTGGCACCTTATTCATGTGGGTCTGTGGTCAGTTGTACTTTTTACAGCAGACTGTATCAAGTACCTTGTGTTTTTTATGTACAAATGGTGTGGTTTTTCTACACGTAGATAAAGACATTGAGATTGTCTTGGACTTAGAAGT
The DNA here is from genome assembly GCF_032854445.1 of Liolophura sinensis. Classification (NCBI taxonomy): domain Eukaryota; kingdom Metazoa; phylum Mollusca; class Polyplacophora; order Chitonida; family Chitonidae; genus Liolophura; species Liolophura sinensis. The sequence continues at coordinate 78,525 of NW_027018047.1, read as the reverse complement.
AAGACAGTTGCTGGGTGAGTTAAATGGGCTTGGCCCAAAGATTTCAGGTCTTCTGGGCTACCGAAGAGCACATAACTTATAGTCAAAAGTTGAATATAGTAATGACCAGTCGCGATTGTACAGAGTACAGTGTAGCCGATTTCAATCAACAAAAAGACCAGGCAAAAATGCAAAAGTGGAAAAACTGTTCCAGTGCTACTAGTAAGAGGCTAATCCGACGTATTTTGTGACGAGAAATCGAATGGTGCAATCCGCGTTGCTCTCCGACCAATACTTTTGGCTGTAGCGACAATTGAATGATCATTTATGTCATAATCACATGCGTAGCAACGGCTCTTACTCCATGGAAACCAGGGAAATTTGCAATTTTTCAACAGCTGCCGATGCCTGGCTCAATTCCGCATCTTTTGGCACCTTACTGAAGTGGGTCAGTGTTCAGTTGTACTTTTTACAGCAGACTGTATAAAGTACCTTGTGTTTTTTATGTACAAATGGTGTGGTTTTTCTACACGTAGATAAAGACATTGAGATTGTCTTGGACTTAGAAGTAAGACAATTGCTGGGTGAGTTAAATGGGCTTGTCCCAAAGATTTCAGGTCTTCCGGGCTACCAAAGGGCACATAACTTATTGTCAAAAGTTGAATATAGTAATGACCAGTCGCGATTGTACAGAGTACAGTGTAGCCAGTTTCAATTAACAAAAAGACCAGGCAAAAATGCAAAAGTGGAAAAATTGTTCCAGTGCTGCTGGTAAGAGGCTAATCCGACGTATTTTGTGACGACAAATCGAATGGTGCAAACCGTGTTGCTCTCCGACCAATACTTTTGGCTGTAGTGAAAATTGATTGATCATTTATGTCATAATCACGTGCACAACAACGGCTCTTACTCCATGGAAACCAGGGAAATTTGCAATTTTTCAACAGCTGCCGATACCTGGCTTAAATTCCCGCATCTTTTGGCACCTTATTCAATTGGGTCTGTCATCAGTTGTAACTTTTACAGCAGACTGTATCAAGTACCTTGTGTTTTTTTATGTACAAATGGTGTGGTTTTTCTACACGTAGATAAAGACATTGAGATTGTCTTGGACTTAGAAATAAGAAAGTAAGGCAATTGCTGGGTGAGTTAAATGGGCTTAGCCCAAAGATTTGACGTCTTCTGGGCTACCGAAGGGCACATAACATATAGTCAAAAGTTGAATATAGTAATGACCAGTCGTGATGGTACATAGTACAGAGTAGCCGATTTCAATTAACAAAAAGACCAGGCAAAAATGCAAAATTGAAAAACTGTTCCAGTTGCTGCTGGTAAGAGGCTAATCCGACGTATTTTGTGACGACAAATCGAATGGTGCAAAACTGCGTTGCTCTCCGGCCAATACTTTTGGCTGTAGCGGACAATTGAATGATCATTTATGTCATAATCACGTGCGCAGCAACGGCTCTTACTCCATGGAAACCAGGCAAATTTGCAATTTTTCAACAGCTGCCGATGCCTGGCTCAATTCCGCATCTTTTGGCACCTTACTGAAGTGGGTGTTTGGTCAGTTGTACTTTTTACAGCAGACTGTATCAAGTACCTTGTGTTTTTCACGTACAAATGGTGTGCTTTTTCTACACGTAGATAAAGACATTGAGATTGTCTTGGACTTAGAAATAAGAAAGTAAGGCAATTGCTGGGTGAGTTAAATGGGCTTAGCCGAAAGATTTCAGGTCTTCTGGGCTACCGAAGGGCACATAACTTATAGTCAAAAGTTGAATATAGTAATGACCAGTCGCGATTGTACAGAGTACAGTGTAGCCGATTCAATTAACAAAAAACCAGGCAAAATTGCAAAAGGTGGAAAATTTGTTCCAGTGCTGCTGGTAAGAGGCTAATCCGACGTATTTTGTGAAGAGAAATCGAATGTGCAAACCGCGTTGCTCCCCGACCAATACTTTTGGCTGTAGCGACTATTTCAATGATCATTGATGTTATAATCACGTGCACAGCAACGGCTCTTACTCCATGGAAACCAGGGATATTTGCAATTTTTTTAACAGCTGCCGATGCCTGGCCCAATTCCCGCATCTTTTGGCACCTTATAATTTTGGCACCTTATAAATGTGGGTCAGTGTTTAGTTGTACTCTTTACAGCAGACTGTATCAAGTACCTTGTGTTTTTTATGTACAAATGGTCTGGTTTTTTCTACACGTAGATAAAGACATTGAGATTGTCTTGGACTTAGGAAGTAAGACAATTGCTGGGTGAGTTAAATGGGCTTGGCCAAAGATTTCAGGTCTTCTGGGCTACCGAAGGGCACATAACTTATAGTCAAAAGTTGAATATAGTAATGACCAGTCGCGATTGTACAGAGTACATTGTAGCCGATTTCAATTAACAAAAAACCAGGCAAAAATGCAAAAGGTGGAAAATTTGTTCCAGTGCTGCTGGTAAGAGAGGCTAATCCGACGTATTTTGTGACGAGAAATCGAATGGTGCAATCCGCGTTGCTCTCCGACCAATACTTTTGGCTGTAGCGACAATTGAATGATCATTTATGCCCAAAATCACGTGCACAGCAACGGCTCTTACTCCATGGAAACCAGGGAAATTTGCAATTTTTCAACAGCTGCCGATACCTGGCCCAATTCCGCATCTTTTGGCACCTTATAAATGTGGGTCAGTGTTCAGTTGTACTTTTTACAGCAGACTGTATCAAGTACCTTGTGTTTTTTATGTACAAATGGTGTGGTTTTTCTACACGTAGATAAAGACATTGAGATTGTCTTGCACTTAGAAGTAAGGCAATTGCTGGGTGAGTTAAATGGGCTGAGCCCCAAAGATTTCAGGTCTTCTGGGATACCGAAGGGCACATAACTTATAGTCAAAAGTTGAATATAGTAATGACCAGTCGCGATTGTACAGAGTACAGTGTAGCCGATTTCAATCAACAAAAAGACCAGGCAAAAATGCAAAAGTGGAAAAACCTGTTCCAGTGCTGCTGGTAAGTGGCTAATTCCGACGTATTTTGTTACGAGAAATCGAATGGTGCAAACCGCGTTTCTCTCCGACCAATACTTTTGGCTGTAGCGACAATTGAATGATCATTTATGTCATAATCACGTGCCCAGCAACGGCTCTTACTCCATGGAAACCAGGGAAATTTGCAATTTTTCAACAGCTGCCGATGCCTGGCTCAATTCCGCATCTTTTGGCACCTTACTGAAGTGGGTCAGTGTTCAGTTGTACTTTTTACAGCAGACTGTATCAAGTACCTTGTGTTTTTCACGTACAAATGGTGTGCTTTTTCTACACGTAGATAAAGACATTGAGATTGTCTTGCAATTAGAAGTAAGGCAATTGCTGGGTGAATTAAATGGGCTTGGCCCAAAGATTTCAGGTCTTCTGGGCTACCGAAGGGCACATAACTTATAGTCAAAAGTTGAATATAGTAATGACCAGTCGCGATTGTACAGAGTTACAGTGTAGCCGGTTTCAATAACAAAAAGACCAGGCAAAAATGCAAAAGTGGGAAAATCTGTTCCAGAGCTGCTGGTAAGAGGCTAATCCGACGTATTTTGTCACGAGAAATTGAATGATGCAAACCGCGTTGTTCTCCGACCAATACTTTTTGGCTGTAGTGACAATTGAATGATCATTTATGTCACAATCACGTGCCCAGCAACGGCTCTTACTCCATGGAAACCAGGGAAATTTGCAATTTTTCACAGCTGCCGATGCCTGGCTCAATTCCGCATCTTTTGGCACCTTACTGAAGTGGGTCAGTGTTCAGTTGTACTTTTTACAGCAGACTGTATCAAGTACCTTGTGTTTTTCACGTACAAATGGTGTGGTTTTTTCTACACGTAGATAAAGACATTGAGATTGTCTTGCACTTAGAAGTAAGACAATTGCTGGGTGAGTTAAATGTGCTTAGCCGAAAGATTTGACGTCTTCTGGGCTACCGAAGGGCACATAACTTATAGTCAAAAGTTGAATATAGTAATGACCAGTCGCGATTGTACAGAGTACAGTGTAGCCGATTTCAATTAACAAAAAGGACCAGGCAAAATGCAAAAGTGGAAAAACTGTTCCAGTGCTGCTGGTAAGAGGGCTAATCCGACGTATTTTGTGACGAGAAATCGAATGGTGCAAACCGCGTTGCTCTCCGACCAATACTTTTGGCTGTAGCGACAATTCAATGATCATTTATGTCATAATCAAGTGCGTAGCAACGGCTCTTACTCCATGGAAACCAGGGATATTTGCAATTTTTTAACACCTGCCGATGCCTGGCCTATTTCTGCATCTTTTGGCACCTTATAAATGTGGGGTCAGTCTTTAGTTGTACTTTTTACAGCAGACTGTATCAAGTACCTTGTGTTTTTTATGTACAAATGGTGTGGTTTTTCTACACGTAGATAAAGACATTGAGATTGTCTTCCACTTAGAAGTAAGGCAATTGCTGGGTGAGTTAAATGGGCTTAGCCGAAAGATTTCAGGTCTTCTGGGCTACCGAAGGGCACATAACTTATAGTCAAAAGTTGAATATAGTAATGACCAGTCGCGATTGTACAGAGTACATTGTAGCCGGTTTCAATTAACAAAAAGACCAGGCAAAAATGCAAAAGTGGGAAAAACTGTTCCAGTGCTACTAGTAAGTGGCTAATCCGACGTATTTTGTGACGAGAAATCGAATGGTGCAATCCGCGTTGCTCTCCGACCAATACTTTTGGCTGTAGCGACAATTGAATGATCATTTATGTCATAATCACGTGCGTAGCAACGGCTCTTACTCCATGGAAACCAGGGAAATTTGCAATTTTTCAACAGCTGCCGATGCCTGGCTCAATTCCGCATCTTTTGGCACCTTACTGAAGTGGGTCAGTGTTCAGTTGTACTTTTTACAGCAGACTGTATCAAGTACCTTGTGTTTTTCATGTACAAATGGTGTGGTTTTTCTACACGTAGATAAAGACATTGAGATTGTCTTCGACTTAGAAGTAAGGCAATTGCTGGGTGAGTTAAATGGGCTTAGCCCAAACATTTGACGTCTTCTGGGCTACCGAAGGGCACATAACATATAGTCAAAAGTTGAATATAGTAATGACCAGTCGCGATGGTACATAGTACAGTGTAGCCGATTTCAATTTACAAAAAGACCAGGCAAAAATGCAAAATTGGAAAAATTGTTCCAGTGCTGCTGGTAAGAGGCTAATCCGACGTATTTTGAGACGACAAATCGAATGGTGCAAACCGCGTTGCTGTCCGACTAATACTTTTGGCTGTAGTGACAATTGAATGATCATTTATGTCATTAATCACGTGCACAGCAACGGCTCTTACTCCATGGAAACCAGGCGAATTTGCAATTTTTCAACAGCTGCCGATACCTGCCTCAATTCCGCATCTTTTGGCACCTTATTCATGTGGGTCTGTGGTCAGTTGTACATTTTACAGCAGACTGTATCAAGTACCTTGTGTTTTTTATGTACAAATGGTGTGGTTTTTCTACACGTAGATAAAGACATTGAGATTGTCTTGGACTTAGAAGTAAGACAATTGCTGGGTGAGTTAAATGGGCTTGGCCCAAAATTTCAGGTCTTCTGGGTTACCGAAGGGCACATAACTTATAGTCAAAAGTTGAATATAGTAATGACCAGTCGCGATTGTACAGAGTACAGTGTAGCCGGTTACAATTAACAAAAGACCAGGCAAAAATGCAAAAGTGGAAAAACTGTTCCAGTGCTGCTGGTAAGAGGCTAATCCGACGTATTTTGTGACGAGAAATCGAATGGTGCAATCCGCGTTGCTCTCCGACCAATACTTTTGGCTGTAGCGACAATTGAATGATCATTGATGTCATAATCACGTGCGTATCAACGGCTCTTACTCCATGGAAACCAGGGAAATTTGCAATTTTTCAACAGCTGCCGATGCCTGGCTCAATTCCGCATCTTTTGGCACCTTACTGAAGTGGGTCAGTGTTCAGTTGTACTTTTTACAGCAGACTGTATCAAGTACCTTGTGTTTTTCATGTACAAATGGTGTGCTTTTTCTACACGTAGATAAAGACATTGAGATTGTCTTGGACTTAGAAGTAAGGCAATTGCTGGGTGAGTTAAATGGGCTTAGCCCAAAGATTTGACGTCTTCTGGGCTACCGAAGGGCACATAACATAATAGTCAAAAGTTGAATATAGTAATGACCAGTCGCGATTGTACATAGTACAGTGTAGCCGATTTCAATTTACAAAAAGACCAAGCAAAAATGCAAAAGTGGAAAAATTTGTTCCAGAGCTGCTGGTAAGAGGCTAATCCGGCGTATTTTGTGACGACAAATCGAATGGTGCAAACCGCGTTGCTGTCCGACCAATACTTTTGGCTGTAGCGACAAATGAATGGTCATTGATGTCATAATCACGTGCGCAGCAACGGCTCTTACTCCATGGAAACCAGGGAAATTTGCAATTTTTTAACAGCTTCCGAGGCCTGGCCCAATTCCGCATCTTTTGGCACCTTATAAATGTGGGTCAGTGTTTAGTTGTAACTTTTTACAGCAGACTGTATCAAGTACCTTGTGTTTTTTATGTAAATGGTGTGGTTTTTCTACACGTAGATAAAGACATTGAGATTGTCTTGGACATAGAAGTAAGACAATTGCTGGGTGAGTTAAATGGGCTTGGCCCAAAGATTTTAGGTCTTCTGGGCTACCGAAGGGCACATAACTTTTAGTCAAAAGTTGAATATAGTAATGACCAGTCGCGATTGTACAGAGTACAGTGTAGCCGGTTTCAATTAACAAAAAGACCAGGCAAAAATGCAAAAGTGAAAAAGCTGTTCCAGTGCTACTAGTAAGAGGCTAATCCGACGTATTTTGTGACGAGAAATCGAATGGTGCAAACCGCGTTGCTCTCCGACCAATACTTTTGGCTGTAGCGACAATTGAATGATCATTTATGTCATAATCACGTGCCCAGCAACGGCTCTTACTCCATGGAAACCAGGGAAATTTGCAATTTTTCAACAGCTGCCGATGCCTGGCTCAATTCCGCATCTTTTGGCACCTTACTGAAGTGGGTCAGTGTTCAGTTGTACTTTTTACAGCAGACTGTATCAAGTACCTTGTGTTTTTCATGTACAAATGGTGTGGTTTTTCTACACGTAGATAAAGACATTGAGATTGTCTTGGACTTAGAAGTAAGGCAATTGCTGGGTGAGTTAAATGGGCTTAGCCCAAACATTTGACGTCTTCTGGGCTACCGAAGGGCACATAACATATAGTCAAAAGTTGAATATAGTAATGACCAGTCGCGATGGTACATAGTACAGTGTAGCCGATTTCAATTAACAAAAAGACCAGGCAAAAATGCAAAAGTGGAAAAACTGTTCCAGAGCTGCTGGTAAGAGGCTAATCCGACGTATTTTGTGACGAGAAATCGAATGGTGCAATCCGCGTTGCTCTCCGACCAATACTTTTGGCTGTAGCGACAATTGAATAATCATTGATGTCATAATCACGTGCACAACAACGGCTCTTACTCCATGGAAACCAGGGAAATTTGCAATTTTTCAACAGCTGCTGATACCTGCCTCAATTCCGCATCTTTTGGCACCTTATTCATGTGGGTCTGTGGTCAGTTGTACTTTTTACAGCAGACTGTATCAAGTACCTTGTGTTTTTTATGTACAAATGGTGTGGTTTTTCTACACGTAGATAAAGACATTGAGATTGTCTTGGACTTAGAAGTAAGACAATTGCTGGGTGAGTTAAATGGGCTTGGCCAAAAGATTTCAGGTCTTCTGGGCTACCGAAGGGCACATAACTTATAGTCAAAAGTTGAATATAGTAATGACCAGTCGCGATTGTACAGAGTACAGTGTAGCCGGTTTCAATTAACAAAAAGACCAGGCAAAAATGCAAAAGTGGAAAAACTGTTCCAGTGCTGCTGGTAAGAGGCTAATCCGACGAATTTTGTGACGAGAAATCGAATGGTGCAAACCGGGTTGCTCTCCGACCAATACTTTTGGCTGTAGTGACAATTGAATGATCATTTATGTCACAATCACGTGCCCAGCAACGGCTCTTACTCCATGGAAACCTGTGAAATTTGCAATTTTTCAACAGCTGCCTATGCCTGGCTCAATTCTGCATCTTTTGGCACCTTACTGAAGTGGGTCAGTGTTCAGTTGTACTTTTTACAGCAGACTGTATCAAGTACCTTGTGTTTTTCACGTACAAATGGTGTGGTTTTTCTACACGTAGATAAAGACATTGAGATTGTCTTGCACTTAGAAGTAAGACAATTGCTGGGTGAGTTAAATGGGCTTAGCCCAAAGATTTGACGTCTTCTGGGCTACCGAAGGGCACATAACTTATAGTCAAAAGTTGAATATAGTAATGACCAGTCGCGATTGTACAGAGTACAGTGTAGCCGATTTCAATTAACAAAAAGACCAGGCAAAAATGCAAAAGTGGAAAAACTGTTTCAGTGCTACTAGTAAGAGGCTAATCCGACGTATTTTGTGACGAGAAATCGAATGGTGCAAACCGCGTTGCTGTCCGACCAATACTTTTGGCTGTAGTGACAATTGAATGATCATTTATGTCATAATCACGTGCACAGCAACGGCTCTTACTCCATGGAAACCAGGGAAATTTGCAATTTTTCAACAGCTGCCGATACCTGGCTCAATTCCGCATCTTTTGGCACCTTATTCATGTGGGTCTGTGGTCAGTTGTACTTTTTACAGCAGACTGTATCAAGTACCTTGTGTTTTTTATATACAAATGGTGTGGTTTTTCTACACGTAGATAAAGACATTTAGATTGTCTTGCACTTAGAAGTAAGACAATTGCTGGGTGAGTTAAATGGGCTTGGCCCAAAGATTTGACGTCTTCTGGGCTACCGAAGGGCACATAACTTATAGTCAAAAGTTGAATATAGTAATGACCAGTCGCGATTGTACAGAGTACAGTGTAGCCGATTTCAATTAACAAAAAGACCAGGCAAAAATGCAAAAGTGGAAAAACTGTTCCAGTGCTGCTGGTAAGAGGCTAATCCGACGTATTTTGTGACGAGAAATCGAATGGTGCAATCCGCGTTGCTCTCCGACCAATACTTTTGGCTGTAGCGACAATTGAATGATCATTTATGTCATAATCACGTGCGTATCAACGGCTCTTACTCCATGGAAACCAGGGAAATTTGCAATTTTTCAACAGCTGCCGATGCCTGGCTCAATTCCGCATCTTTTGGCACCTTACTGAAGTGGGTCAGTGTTCAGTTGTACTTTTTACAGCAGACTGTATCAAGTACCTTGTGTTTTTCACGTACAAATGGTGTGGTTTTTCTACACGTAGATAAAGACATTGAGATTGTCTTGGACTTAGAAGTAAGGCAATTGCTGGGTGAGTTAAATGGGCTTAGCCCAAACATTTGACGTCTTCTGGGCTACCGAAGGGCACATAACATATAGTCAAAAGTTGAATATAGTAATGACCAGTCGCGATGGTACATAGTACAGTGTAGCCGATTTCAATTTACAAAAAGAACAAGCAAAAATGCAAAATTGGAAAAATTGTTCCAGAGCTGCTGGTAAGAGGCTAATCCGACGTATTTTGTGACGACAAATCGAATGGTGCAAACCGCGTTGCTGTCCGGCCAATACTTTTGGCTGTAGCGACAATTGAATGGTCATTGATGTCATAATCACGTGCGCAGCAACGGCTCTTACTCCATGGAAACCAGGGAAATTTGCAATTTTTCAACAGCTGCCGATGCCTGGCTCATTTCCGCATCTTTTGGCACCTTACTGAAGTGGGTCAGTGTTCAGTTGTACTTTTTACAGCAGACTGTATCAAGTACCTTGTGTTTTTCATGTACAAATGGTGTGGTTTTTCTACACGTAGATAAAGACATTGAGATTGTCTTGGACATAGAAGTAAGACAATTGCTGGGTGAGTTAAATGGGCTTGGCCCAAAGATTTTAGGTCTTCTGGGCTACCGAAGGGCACATAACTTTTAGTCAAAAGTTGAATATAGTAATGACCAGTCGCGATTGTACAGAGTACAGTGTAGCCGGTTTCAATTAACAAAAAGACCAGGCAAAAATGCAAAAGTGAAAAAGCTGTTCCAGTGCTACTAGTAAGAGGCTAATCCGACGTATTTTGTGACGAGAAATCGAATGGTGCAAACCGCGTTGCTCTCCGACCAATACTTTTGGCTGTAGCGACAATTGAATGATCATTTATGTCATAATCACGTGCCCAGCAACGGCTCTTACTCCATGGAAACCAGGGAAATTTGCAATTTTTCAACAGCTGCCGATGCCTGGCTCAATTCCGCATCTTTTGGCACCTTACTGAAGTGGGTCAGTGTCAGTTGTACTTTTTACAGCAGACTGTATCAAGTACCTTGTGTTTTTCATGTACAAATGTGTGGTTTTTCTACACGTAGATAAAGACATGAGATTGTCTTGGACTTAGAAGTAAGGCAATTGCTGGGTGAGTTAAATGGGCTTAGCCCAAACATTTGACGTCTTCTGGGCTACCGAAGGGCACATAACATATAGTCAAAAGTTGAATATAGTAATGACCAGTCGCGATGGTACATAGTACAGTGTAGCCGGTTTCAATTAACAAAAAGACCAGGCAAAAATGCAAAAGTGGAAAAACTGTTCCAGAGCTGCTGGTAAGAGGCTAATCCGACGTATTTTGTGACGAGAAATCGAATGGTGCAATCCGCGTTGCTCTCCGACCAATACTTTTGGCTGTAGCGACAATTGAATAATCATTGATGTCATAATCACGTGCACAACAACGGCTCTTACTCCATGGAAACCAGGGAAATTTGCAATTTTCAACAGCTGCTGATACCTGCCTCAATTCCGCATCTTTTGGCACCTTATTCATGTGGGTCTGTGGTCAGTTGTACTTTTTACAGCATGACTGTATCAAGTACCTTGTGTTTTTATGTACAAATGGTGTGGTTTTTCTACACGTAGATAAAGACATTGAGATTGTCTTGGACTTAGAAGTAAGACAATTTGCTGGGTGAGTTAAATGGGCTTGGCCAAAAGATTTCAGGTCTTCTGGGCTACCGAAGGGCACATAACTTATAGTCAAAAGTTGAATATAGTAATGACCAGTCGCGATTGTACAGAGTACAGTGTAGCCGGTTTCAATTAACAAAAAGACCAGGTAAAAATGCAAAAGTGGAAAAACTGTTCCAGTGCTGCTGGTAGAGGCTAATCCGACGAATTTTGTGACGAGAAATCGAATGGTGCAAACCGGTGTTGCTCTCGACCAATACTTTTGGCTGTAGTGACAATTGAATGATCATTTATGTCACAATCACGTGCCCAGCAACGGCTCTTACTCCATGGAAACCTGTGAAATTTGCAATTTTTCAACAGCTGCCTATGCCTGGCTCAATTCTGCATCTTTTGGCACCTTACTGAAGTGGGTCAGTGTTCAGTTGTACTTTTTACAGCAGACTGTATCAAGTACCTTGTGTTTTTCACGTACAAATGGTGTGGTTTTTCTACACGTAGATAAAGACATTGAGATTGTCTTGCACTTAGAAGTAAGACAATTGCTGGGTGAGTTAAATGGGCTTAGCCCAAAGATTTGACGTCTTCTGGGCTACCGAAGGGCACATAACTTATAGTCAAAAGTTGAATATAGTAATGACCAGTCGCGATTGTACAGAGTACAGTGTAGCCGATTTCAATTAACAAAAAGACCAGGCAAAAATGCAAAAGTGGAAAAACTGTTTCAGTGCTACTAGTAAGAGGCTAATCCGACGTATTTTGTGACGAGAAATCGAATGGTGCAAACCGCGTTGCTGTCCGACCAATACTTTTGGCTGTAGTGACAATTGAATGATCATTTATGTCATAATCACGTGCACAGCAACGGCTCTTACTCCATGGAAACCAGGGAAATTTGCAATTTTTCAACAGCTGCCGATACCTGGCTCAATTCCGCATCTTTTGGCACCTTATTCATGTGGGTCTGTGGTCAGTTGTACTTTTTACAGCAGACTGTATCAAGTACCTTGTGTTTTTTATATACAAATGGTGTGGTTTTTCTACACGTAGATAAAGACATTTAGATTGTCTTGCACTTAGAAGTAAGACAATTGCTGGGTGAGTTAAATGGGCTTGGCCCAAAGATTTGACGTCTTCTGGGCTACCGAAGGGCACATAACTTATAGTCAAAAGTTGAATATAGTAATGACCAGTCGCGATTGTACAGAGTACAGTGTAGCCGATTTCAATTAACAAAAAGACCAGGCAAAAATGAAAAAGTGGAAAAACTGTTCCAGAGCTGCTGGTAAGAGGCTAATCCGACGTATTTTGTGACGAGAAATCGAATGGTGCAATCCGCGTTGCTCTCCGACCAATACTTTTGGCTGTAGCGACAATTGAATGATCATTTATGTCATAATCACGTGCACAACAACGGTTCTTACTCCATGGAAACCAGGGAAATTTGCAATTTTTCAACAGCTGCCAATACCTGCCTCAATTCCGCATCTTTTGGCACCTTATTCATGTGGGTCTGTGGTCAGTTGTACTTTTTACAGCAGACTGTATCAAGTACCTTGTGTTTTTCACGTACAAATGGTGTGGTTTTTCTACACGTAGATAAAGACATTGAGATTGTCTTTCACTTAGAAGTAAGACAATTGCTGGGTGAGTTAAATGGGCTTGGCCCAAAGATTTCAGGTCTTCTGGGCTACCGAAGGGCACATAACTTATAGTCAAAAGTTGAATATAGTAATGACCAGTCGCGATTGTACAGAGTACAGTGTAGCCGATTTCAATTAACAAAAAGACCAGGCAAAAATGCAAAAGTGGAAAAACTGTTCCAGTGCTGCTGGTAAGAGGCTAATCCGACGTATTTTGTGACGAGAAATCGAATGGTGCAATCCGCGTTGCTCTCCGACCAATACTTTTGGCTGTAGCGACAATTGAATGATCATTTATGTCATAATCACGTGCGTATCAACGGCTCTTACTCCATGGAAACCAGGGAAATTTGCAATTTTTCAACAGCTGCCGATGCCTGGCTCAATTCCGCATCTTTTGGCACCTTACTGAAGTGGGTCAGTGTTCAGTTGTACTTTTTACAGCAGACTGTATCAAGTACCTTGTGTTTTTCACGTACAAATGGTGTGGTTTTTCTACACGTAGATAAAGACATTGAGATTGTCTTGGACTTAGAAGTAAGGCAATTGCTGGGTGAGTTAAATGGGCTTAGCCCAAACATTTGACGTCTTCTGGGCTACCGAAGGGCACATAACATATAGTCAAAAGTTGAATATAGTAATGACCAGTCGCGATGGTACATAGTACAGTGTAGCCGATTTCAATTTACAAAAAGAACAAGCAAAAATGCAAAATTGGAAAAATTGTTCCAGAGCTGCTGGTAAGAGGCTAATCCGACGTATTTTGTGACGACAAATCGAATGGTGCAAACCGCGTTGCTGTCCGGCCAATACTTTTGGCTGTAGCGACAATTGAATGGTCATTGATGTCATAATCACGTGCGCAGCAACGGCTCTTACTCCATGGAAACCAGGGAAATTTGCAATTTTTCAACAGCTGCCGATGCCTGGCTCATTTCCGCATCTTTTGGCACCTTACTGAAGTGGGTCAGTGTTCAGTTGTACTTTTTACAGCAGACTGTATCAAGTACCTTGTGTTTTTCATGTACAAATGGTGTGGTTTTTCTACACGTAGATAAAGACATTGAGATTGTCTTGGACATAGAAGTAAGACAATTGCTGGGTGAGTTAAATGGGCTTGGCCCAAAGATTTTAGGTCTTCTGGGCTACCGAAGGGCACATAACTTTTAGTCAAAAGTTGAATATAGTAATGACCAGTCGCGATTGTACAGAGTACAGTGTAGCCGGTTTCAATTAACAAAAAGACCAGGCAAAAATGCAAAAGTGAAAAAGCTGTTCCAGTGCTACTAGTAAGAGGCTAATCCGACGTATTTTGTGACGAGAAATCGAATGGTGCAAACCGCGTTGCTCTCCGACCAATACTTTTGGCTGTAGCGACAATTGAATGATCATTTATGTCATAATCACGTGCCCAGCAACGGCTCTTACTCCATGGAAACCAGGGGAAATTTGCAATTTTTCAACAGCTGCCGATGCCTGGCTCAATTCCGCATCTTTTGGCACCTTACTGAAGTGGGTCAGTGTTCAGTTGTACTTTTTACAGCAGACTGTATCAAGTACCTTGTGTTTTTCATGTACAAATGGTGTGGTTTTTCTACACGTAGATAAAGACATTGAGATTGTCTTGGACTTAGAAGTAAGGCAATTGCTGGGTGAGTTAAATGGGCTTAGCCCAAACATTTGACGTCTTCTGGGCTACCGAAGGGCACATAACATATAGTCAAAAGTTGAATATAGTAATGACCAGTCGCGATGGTACATAGTACAGTGTAGCCGATTTCAATTAACAAAAAGACCAGGCAAAAATGCAAAAGTGGAAAAACTGTTCCAGAGCTGCTGGTAAGAGGCTAATCCGACGTATTTTGTGACGAGAAATCGAATGGTGCAATCCGCGTTGCTCTCCGACCAATACTTTTGGCTGTAGCGACAATTGAATAATCATTGATGTCATAATCACGTGCACAACAACGGCTCTTACTCCATGGAAACCAGGGAAATTTGCAATTTTTCAACAGCTGCTGATACCTGCCTCAATTCCGCATCTTTTGGCACCTTATTCATGTGGGTCTGTGGTCAGTTGTACTTTTTACAGCAGACTGTATCAAGTACCTTGTGTTTTTTATGTACAAATGGTGTGGTTTTTCTACACGTAGATAAAGACATTGAGATTGTCTTGGACTTAGAAGTAAGACAATTGCTGGGTGAGTTAAATGGGCTTGGCCAAAAGATTTCAGGTCTTCTGGGCTACCGAAGGGCACATAACTTATAGTCAAAAGTTGAATATAGTAATGACCAGTCGCGATTGTACAGAGTACAGTGTAGCCGGTTTCAATTAACAAAAAGACCAGGCAAAAATGCAAAAGTGGAAAAACTGTTCCAGTGCTGCTGGTAAGAGGCTAATCCGACGAATTTTGTGACGAGAAATCGAATGGTGCAAACCGGGTTGCTCTCCGACCAATACTTTTGGCTGTAGTGACAATTGAATGATCATTTATGTCACAATCACGTGCCCAGCAACGGCTCTTACTCCATGGAAACCTGTGAAATTTGCAATTTTTCAACAGCTGCCTATGCCTGGCTCAATTCTGCATCTTTTGGCACCTTACTGAAGTGGGTCAGTGTTCAGTTGTACTTTTTACAGCAGACTGTATCAAGTACCTTGTGTTTTTCACGTACAAATGGTGTGGTTTTTCTACACGTAGATAAAGACATTGAGATTGTCTTGCACTTAGAAGTAAGACAATTGCTGGGTGAGTTAAATGGGCTTAGCCCAAAGATTTGACGTCTTCTGGGCTACCGAAGGGCACATAACTTATAGTCAAAAGTTGAATATAGTAATGACCAGTCGCGATTGTACAGAGTACAGTGTAGCCGATTTCAATTAACAAAAAGACCAGGCAAAAATGCAAAAGTGGAAAAACTGTTTCAGTGCTACTAGTAAGAGGCTAATCCGACGTATTTTGTGACGAGAAATCGAATGGTGCAAACCGCGTTGCTGTCCGACCAATACTTTTGGCTGTAGTGACAATTGAATGATCATTTATGTCATAATCACGTGCACAGCAACGGCTCTTACTCCATGGAAACCAGGGAAATTTGCAATTTTTCAACAGCTGCCGATACCTGGCTCAATTCCGCATCTTTTGGCACCTTATTCATGTGGGTCTGTGGTCAGTTGTACTTTTTACAGCAGACTGTATCAAGTACCTTGTGTTTTTTATATACAAATGGTGTGGTTTTTCTACACGTAGATAAAGACATTTAGATTGTCTTGCACTTAGAAGTAAGACAATTGCTGGGTGAGTTAAATGGGCTTGGCCCAAAGATTTGACGTCTTCTGGGCTACCGAAGGGCACATAACTTATAGTCAAAAGTTGAATATAGTAATGACCAGTCGCGATTGTACAGAGTACAGTGTAGCCGATTTCAATTAACAAAAAGACCAGGCAAAAATGCAAAAGTGGAAAAACTGTTTCAGTGCTACTAGTAAGAGGCTAATCCGACGTATTTTGTGACGAAAAATCGAATGGTGCAAACCGCGTTGCTGTCCGACCAATACTTTTGGCTGTAGTGACAATTGAATGATCATTTATGTCATAATCACGTGCACAGCAACGGCTCTTACTCCATGGAAACCAGGGAAATTTGCAATTTTTCAACAGCTGCCGATACCTGGCTCAATTCCGCATCTTTTGGCACCTTATTCATGTGGGTCTGTGGTCAGTTGTACTTTTTACAGCAGACTGTATCAAGTACCTTGTGTTTTTTATATACAAATGGTCTGGTTTTTCTACACGTAGATAAAGACATTTAGATTGTCTTGCACTTAGAAGTAAGACAATTGCTGGGTGAGTTAAATGGGCTTGGCCCAAAGATTTGACGTCTTCTGGGCTACCGAAGGGCACATAACTTATAGTCAAAAGTTGAATATAGTAATGACCAGTCGCGATTGTACAGAGTACAGTGTAGCCGATTTCAATTAACAAAAAGACCAGGCAAAAATGCAAAAGTGGAAAAACTGTTCCAGTGGTGCTGGTAAGAGGCTAATCCGACGTATTTTGTGACGAGAAATCGAATGGTGCAAACCGCGTTGCTCTCCGACCAATACTTTTGGCTGTAGCGACAATTGAATAATCATTTATGTCATAATCACGTGCACAACAACGGCTCTTACTCCATGGAAACCAGGGAAATTTGCAATTTTTCAACAGCTGCCAATACCTTCCTCAATTCCGCATCTTTTGGCACCTTATTCATGTGGGTCTGTGGTCAGTTGTACTTTTTACAGCAGACTGTATCAAGTACCTTGTGTTTTTTATGTACAAATGGTGTGGTTTTTCTACACGTAGATAAAGACATTGAGATTGTCTTGGATTTAGAAGTAAGACAATTGCTGGGTGAGTTAAATGGGCTTAGCCGAAAGATTTGACGTCTTCTGGGCTACCGAAGGGCACATAACATATAGTCAAAAGTTGAATATAGTAATGACCAGTCGTGATGGTACATAGTACAGTGTAGCCGATTTCAATTAACAAAAAGACCAGGCAAAAATGCAAAATTGGAAAAATTGTTCCAGTGCTGCTGGTAAGAGGCTAATCCGACGTATTTTGTGACGACAAATCGAATGGTGCAAGCTGCGTTGCTCTCCGACCAATACTTTTGGCTGTAGCGACAATTGAATGATCATTGATGTCATAATCACGTGCCCAGCAACGGCTCTTACTCCATGGAAACCAGGGAAATTTGCAATTTTTTAACAGCTGCCGATGCCTGGCTCAATTCCGCATCTTTTGGCACCTTACTGAAGTGGGTCTTTGGTCAGTTGTACTTTTTACAGCAGACTGTATCAAGTACCTTGTGTTTTTCACGTACAAATGGTGTGCTTTTTCTACACGTAGATAAAGACATTGAGATTGTCTTGTACTTAGAAATAAGAAAGTAAGGCAATTGCTGGGTGAGTTAAATGGGCTTAGCCGAAAGATTTCAGGTCTTCTGGGCTACCGAAGGGCACATAACTTATAGTCAAAAGTTGAATATAGTAATGACCAGTCGCGATTGTACAGAGTACAGTGTAGCCGGTTTCAATTAACAAAAAGACCAGGCAAATATGCAAAAGTGGAAAAACTGTTCCAGTGCTACTAGTAAGTGGCTAATCCGACGTATTTTGTGACGAGAAATCGAATGGTGCAATCCGCGTTGCTCTCCGACCAATACTTTTGGCTGTAGCGACAATTGAATGATCATTTATGTCATAATCACGTGCGTAGCAACGGCTCTTACTCCATGGAAACCAGGGAAATTTGCAATTTTTCAACAGCTGCCGATGCCTGGCTCAATTCCGCATCTTTTGGCACCTTACTGAAGTGGGTCAGTGTTCAGTTGTACTTTTTACAGCAGACTGTATCAAGTACCTTGTGTTTTTCATGTACAAATGGTGTGGTTTTTCTACACGTAGATAAACACATTGAGATTGTCTTCGACTTAGAAGTAAGGCAATTGCTGGGTGAGTTAAATGGGCTTAGCCCAAACATTTGACGTCTTCTGGGCTACCGAAGGGCACATAACATATAGTCAAAAGTTGAATATAGTAATGACCAGTCGCGATGGTACATAGTACAGTGTAGCCGATTTCAATTTACAAAAAGACCAGGCAAAAATGCAAAATTGGAAAAATTGTTCCAGTGCTGCTGGTAAGAGGCTAATCCGACGTATTTTGAGACGACAAATCGAATGGCGCAAACCGCGTTGCTCTCCGACTAATACTTTTGGCTGTAGTGACAATTGAATGATCATTTATGTCATAATCACGTGCACAGCAACGGCTCTTACTCCATGGAAACCAGGCAAATTTGCAATTTTTCATCAGCTGCCGATACCTGCCTCAATTCCGCATCTTTTGGCACCTTATTCATGTGGGTCTGTGGTCAGTTGTACATTTTACAGCAGACTGTATCAAGTACCTTGTGTTTTTTATGTACAAATGGTGTGGTTTTTCTACACGTAGATAAAGACATTGAGATTGTCTTGCACTTAGAAGTAAGACAATTGCTGGGTGAGTTAAATGGGCTTGGCCCAAAGATTTCAGGTCTTCTGGGTTACCGAAGGGCACATAACTTATAGTCAAAAGTTGAATATAGTAATGACCAGTCGCGATTGTACAGAGTACAGTGTAGCCGGTTTCAATTAACAAAAAGACCAGGCAAAAATGCAAAAGTGGAAAAACTGTTCCAGTGCTGCTGGTAAGAGGCTAATCCGACGTATTTTGTGACGAGAAATCGAATGGTGCAATCCGCGTTGCTCTCCGACCAATACTTTTGGCTGTAGCGACAATTGAATGATCATTTATGTCATAATCACGTGCGTATCAACGGCTCTTACTCCATGGAAACCAGGGAAATTTGCAATTTTTCAACAGCTGCCGATGCCTGGCTCAATTCCGCATCTTTTGGCACCTTACTGAAGTGGGTCAGTGTTCAGTTGTACTTTTTACAGCAGACTGTATCAAGTACCTTGTGTTTTTCACGTACAAATGGTGTGGTTTTTCTACACGTAGATAAACACATTGAGATTGTCTTGGACTTAGAAGTAAGGCAATTGCTGGGTGAGTTAAATGGGCTTAGCCCAAACATTTGACGTCTTCTGGGCTACCGAAGGGCACATAACATATAGTCAAAAGTTGAATATAGTAATGACCAGTCGCGATGGTACATAGTACAGTGTAGCCGATTTCAATTTACAAAAAGAACAAGCAAAAATGCAAAATTGGAAAAATTGTTCCAGAGCTGCTGGTAAGAGGCTAATCCGACGTATTTTGTGACGACAAATCGAATGGTGCAAACCGCGTTGCTGTCCGGCCAATACTTTTGGCTGTAGCGACAATTGAATGGTCATTGATGTCATAATCACGTGCGCAGCAACGGCTCTTACTCCATGGAAACCAGGGAAATTTGCAATTTTTCAACAGCTGCCGATGCCTGGCTCATTTCCGCATCTTTTGGCACCTTACTGAAGTGGGTCAGTGTTCAGTTGTACTTTTTACAGCAGACTGTATCAAGTACCTTGTGTTTTTCATGTACAAATGGTGTGGTTTTTCTACACGTAGATAAAGACATTGAGATTGTCTTGGACATAGAAGTAAGACAATTGCTGGGTGAGTTAAATGGGCTTGGCCCAAAGATTTTAGGTCTTCTGGGCTACCGAAGGGCACATAACTTTTAGTCAAAAGTTGAATATAGTAATGACCAGTCGCGATTGTACAGAGTACAGTGTAGCCGGTTTCAATTAACAAAAAGACCAGGCAAAAATGCAAAAGTGAAAAAGCTGTTCCAGTGCTACTAGTAAGAGGCTAATCCGACGTATTTTGTGACGAGAAATCGAATGGTGCAAACCGCGTTGCTCTCCGACCAATACTTTTGGCTGTAGCGACAATTGAATGATCATTTATGTCATAATCACGTGCCCAGCAACGGCTCTTACTCCATGGAAACCAGGGAAATTTGCAATTTTTCAACAGCTGCCGATGCCTGGCTCAATTCCGCATCTTTTGGCACCTTACTGAAGTGGGTCAGTGTTCAGTTGTACTTTTTACAGCAGACTGTATCAAGTACCTTGTGTTTTTCATGTACAAATGGTGTGGTTTTTCTACACGTAGATAAAGACATTGAGATTGTCTTGGACTTAGAAGTAAGGCAATTGCTGGGTGAGTTAAATGGGCTTAGCCCAAACATTTGACGTCTTCTGGGCTACCGAAGGGCACATAACATATAGTCAAAAGTTGAATATAGTAATGACCAGTCGCGATGGTACATAGTACAGTGTAGCCGATTTCAATTAACAAAAAGACCAGGCAAAAATGCAAAAGTGGAAAAACTGTTCCAGAGCTGCTGGTAAGAGGCTAATCCGACGTATTTTGTGACGAGAAATCGAATGGTGCAATCCGCGTTGCTCTCCGACCAATACTTTTGGCTGTAGCGACAATTGAATAATCATTGATGTCATAATCACGTGCACAACAACGGCTCTTACTCCATGGAAACCAGGGAAATTTGCAATTTTTCAACAGCTGCTGATACCTGCCTCAATTCCGCATCTTTTGGCACCTTATTCATGTGGGTCTGTGGTCAGTTGTACTTTTTACAGCAGACTGTATCAAGTACCTTGTGTTTTTTATGTACAAATGGTGTGGTTTTTCTACACGTAGATAAAGACATTGAGATTGTCTTGGACTTAGAAGTAAGACAATTGCTGGGTGAGTTAAATGGGCTTGGCCAAAAGATTTCAGGTCTTCTGGGCTACCGAAGGGCACATAACTTATAGTCAAAAGTTGAATATAGTAATGACCAGTCGCGATTGTACAGAGTACAGTGTAGCCGGTTTCAATTAACAAAAAGACCAGGCAAAAATGCAAAAGTGGAAAAACTGTTCCAGTGCTGCTGGTAAGAGGCTAATCCGACGAATTTTGTGACGAGAAATCGAATGGTGCAAACCGGGTTGCTCTCCGACCAATACTTTTGGCTGTAGTGACAATTGAATGATCATTTATGTCACAATCACGTGCCCAGCAACGGCTCTTACTCCATGGAAACCTGTGAAATTTGCAATTTTTCAACAGCTGCCTATGCCTGGCTCAATTCTGCATCTTTTGGCACCTTACTGAAGTGGGTCAGTGTTCAGTTGTACTTTTTACAGCAGACTGTATCAAGTACCTTGTGTTTTTCACGTACAAATGGTGTGGTTTTTCTACACGTAGATAAAGACATTGAGATTGTCTTGCACTTAGAAGTAAGACAATTGCTGGGTGAGTTAAATGGGCTTAGCCCAAAGATTTGACGTCTTCTGGGCTACCGAAGGGCACATAACTTATAGTCAAAAGTTGAATATAGTAATGACCAGTCGCGATTGTACAGAGTACAGTGTAGCCGATTTCAATTAACAAAAAGACCAGGCAAAAATGCAAAAGTGGAAAAACTGTTTCAGTGCTACTAGTAAGAGGCTAATCCGACGTATTTTGTGACGAGAAATCGAATGGTGCAAACCGCGTTGCTGTCCGACCAATACTTTTGGCTGTAGTGACAATTGAATGATCATTTATGTCATAATCACGTGCACAGCAACGGCTCTTACTCCATGGAAACCAGGGAAATTTGCAATTTTTCAACAGCTGCCGATACCTGGCTCAATTCCGCATCTTTTGGCACCTTATTCATGTGGGTCTGTGGTCAGTTGTACTTTTTACAGCAGACTGTATCAAGTACCTTGTGTTTTTTATATACAAATGGTGTGGTTTTTCTACACGTAGATAAAGACATTTAGATTGTCTTGCACTTAGAAGTAAGACAATTGCTGGGTGAGTTAAATGGGCTTGGCCCAAAGATTTGACGTCTTCTGGGCTACCGAAGGGCACATAACTTATAGTCAAAAGTTGAATATAGTAATGACCAGTCGCGATTGTACAGAGTACAGTGTAGCCGATTTCAATTAACAAAAAGACCCGGCAAAAATGCAAAAGTGGAAAAACTGTTTCAGTGCTACTAGTAAGAGGCTAATCCGACGTATTTTGTGACGAAAAATCGAATGGTGCAAACCGCGTTGCTGTCCGACCAATACTTTTGGCTGTAGTGACAATTGAATGATCATTTATGTCATAATCACGTGCACAGCAACGGCTCTTACTCCATGGAAACCAGGGAAATTTGCAATTTTTCAACAGCTGCCGATACCTGGCTCAATTCCGCATCTTTTGGCACCTTATTCATGTGGGTCTGTGGTCAGTTGTACTTTTTACAGCAGACTGTATCAAGTACCTTGTGTTTTTTATATACAAATGGTCTGGTTTTTCTACACGTAGATAAAGACATTTAGATTGTCTTGCACTTAGAAGTAAGACAATTGCTGGGTGAGTTAAATGGGCTTGGCCCAAAGATTTGACGTCTTCTGGGCTACCGAAGGGCACATAACTTATAGTCAAAAGTTGAATATAGTAATGACCAGTCGCGATTGTACAGAGTACAGTGTAGCCGATTTCAATTAACAAAAAGACCAGGCAAAAATGAAAAAGTGGAAAAACTGTTCCAGAGCTGCTGGTAAGAGGCTAATCCGACGTATTTTGTGACGAGAAATCGAATGGTGCAATCCGCGTTGCTCTCCGACCAATACTTTTGGCTGTAGCGACAATTGAATGATCATTTATGTCATAATCACGTGCACAACAACGGCTCTTACTCCATGGAAACCAGGGAAATTTGCAATTTTTCAACAGCTGCCAATACCTGCCTCAATTCCGCATCTTTTGGCACCTTATTCATGTGGGTCTGTGGTCAGTTGTACTTTTTACAGCAGACTGTATCAAGTACCTTGTGTTTTTCACGTACAAATGGTGTGGTTTTTCTACACGTAGATAAAGACATTGAGATTGTCTTTCACTTAGAAGTAAGACAATTGCTGGGTGAGTTAAATGGGCTTGGCCCAAAGATTTCAGGTCTTCTGGGCTACCGAAGGGCACATAACTTATAGTCAAAAGTTGAATATAGTAATGACCAGTCGCGATTGTACAGAGTACAGTGTAGCCGATTTCAATTAACAAAAAGACCAGGCAAAAATGCAAAAGTGGAAAAACTGTTCCAGTGCTGCTGGTAAGAGGCTAATCCGACGTATTTTGTGACGAGAAATCGAATGGTGCAATCCGCGTTGCTCTCCGACCAATACTTTTGGCTGTAGCGACAATTGAATAATCATTTATGTCATAATCACGTGCACAACAACGGCTCTTACTCCATGGAAACCAGGGAAATTTGCAATTTTTCAACAGCTGCCAATACCTTCCTCAATTCCGCATCTTTTGGCACCTTATTCATGTGGGTCTGTGGTCAGTTGTACTTTTTACAGCAGACTGTATCAAGTACCTTGTGTTTTTTATGTACAAATGGTGTGGTTTTTCTACACGTAGATAAAGACATTGAGATTGTCTTGGACTTAGAAGTAAGACAATTGCTGGGTGAGTTAAATGGGCTTGGCCCAAAGATTTCAGGTCTTCTGGGCTACCGAAGAGCACATAACTTATAGTCAAAAGTTGAATATAGTAATGACCAGTCGCGATTGTACAGAGTACAGTGTAGCCGGTTTCAATTAACAAAAAGACCAGGCAAAAATGCAAAAGTGGAAAAACTGTTCCAGTGCTGCTGGTAAGAGGCTAATCCGACGTATTTTGTGACGAGAAATCGAATGGTGCAATCCGCGTTGCTCTCCGACCAATACTTTTGGCTGTAGCGACAATTGAATGATCATTTATGTCATAATCACGTGCGTATCAACGGCTCTTACTCCATGGAAACCAGGGAAATTTGCAATTTTTCAACAGCTGCCGATGCCTGGCTCAATTCCGCATCTTTTGGCACCTTACTGAAGTGGGTCAGTGTTCAGTTGTACTTTTTACAGCAGACTGTATCAAGTACCTTGTGTTTTTCACGTACAAATGGTGTGGTTTTTCTACACGTAGATAAACACATTGAGATTGTCTTGGACTTAGAAGTAAGGCAATTGCTGGGTGAGTTAAATGGGCTTAGCCCAAACATTTGACGTCTTCTGGGCTACCGAAGGGCACATAACATATAGTCAAAAGTTGAATATAGTAATGACCAGTCGCGATGGTACATAGTACAGTGTAGCCGATTTCAATTTACAAAAAGAACAAGCAAAAATGCAAAATTGGAAAAATTGTTCCAGAGCTGCTGGTAAGAGGCTAATCCGACGTATTTTGTGACGACAAATCGAATGGTGCAAACCGCGTTGCTGTCCGGCCAATACTTTTGGCTGTAGCGACAATTGAATGGTCATTGATGTCATAATCACGTGCGCAGCAACGGCTCTTACTCCATGGAAACCAGGGAAATTTGCAATTTTTCAACAGCTGCCGATGCCTGGCTCATTTCCGCATCTTTTGGCACCTTACTGAAGTGGGTCAGTGTTCAGTTGTACTTTTTACAGCAGACTGTATCAAGTACCTTGTGTTTTTCATGTACAAATGGTGTGGTTTTTCTACACGTAGATAAAGACATTGAGATTGTCTTGGACATAGAAGTAAGACAATTGCTGGGTGAGTTAAATGGGCTTGGCCCAAAGATTTTAGGTCTTCTGGGCTACCGAAGGGCACATAACTTTTAGTCAAAAGTTGAATATAGTAATGACCAGTCGCGATTGTACAGAGTACAGTGTAGCCGGTTTCAATTAACAAAAAGACCAGGCAAAAATGCAAAAGTGAAAAAGCTGTTCCAGTGCTACTAGTAAGAGGCTAATCCGACGTATTTTGTGACGAGAAATCGAATGGTGCAAACCGCGTTGCTCTCCGACCAATACTTTTGGCTGTAGCGACAATTGAATGATCATTTATGTCATAATCACGTGCCCAGCAACGGCTCTTACTCCATGGAAACCAGGGAAATTTGCAATTTTTCAACAGCTGCCGATGCCTGGCTCAATTCCGCATCTTTTGGCACCTTACTGAAGTGGGTCAGTGTTCAGTTGTACTTTTTACAGCAGACTGTATCAAGTACCTTGTGTTTTTCATGTACAAATGGTGTGGTTTTTCTACACGTAGATAAAGACATTGAGATTGTCTTGGACTTAGAAGTAAGGCAATTGCTGGGTGAGTTAAATGGGCTTAGCCCAAACATTTGACGTCTTCTGGGCTACCGAAGGGCACATAACATATAGTCAAAAGTTGAATATAGTAATGACCAGTCGCGATGGTACATAGTACAGTGTAGCCGATTTCAATTAACAAAAAGACCAGGCAAAAATGCAAAAGTGGAAAAACTGTTCCAGAGCTGCTGGTAAGAGGCTAATCCGACGTATTTTGTGACGAGAAATCGAATGGTGCAATCCGCGTTGCTCTCCGACCAATACTTTTGGCTGTAGCGACAATTAAATAATCATTGATGTCATAATCACGTGCACAACAACGGCTCTTACTCCATGGAAACCAGGGAAATTTGCAATTTTTCAACAGCTGCTGATACCTGCCTCAATTCCGCATCTTTTGGCACCTTATTCATGTGGGTCTGTGGTCAGTTGTACTTTTTACAGCAGACTGTATCAAGTACCTTGTGTTTTTTATGTACAAATGGTGTGGTTTTTCTACACGTAGATAAAGACATTGAGATTGTCTTGGACTTAGAAGTAAGACAATTGCTGGGTGAGTTAAATGGGCTTGGCCAAAAGATTTCAGGTCTTCTGGGCTACCGAAGGGCACATAACTTATAGTCAAAAGTTGAATATAGTAATGACCAGTCGCGATTGTACAGAGTACAGTGTAGCCGGTTTCAATTAACAAAAAGACCAGGCAAAAATGCAAAAGTGGAAAAACTGTTCCAGTGCTGCTGGTAAGAGGCTAATCCGACGAATTTTGTGACGAGAAATCGAATGGTGCAAACCGGGTTGCTCTCCGACCAATACTTTTGGCTGTAGTGACAATTGAATGATCATTTATGTCACAATCACGTGCCCAGCAACGGCTCTTACTCCATGGAAACCTGTGAAATTTGCAATTTTTCAACAGCTGCCTATGCCTGGCTCAATTCTGCATCTTTTGGCACCTTACTGAAGTGGGTCAGTGTTCAGTTGTACTTTTTACAGCAGACTGTATCAAGTACCTTGTGTTTTTCACGTACAAATGGTGTGGTTTTTCTACACGTAGATAAAGACATTGAGATTGTCTTGCACTTAGAAGTAAGACAATTGCTGGGTGAGTTAAATGGGCTTAGCCCAAAGATTTGACGTCTTCTGGGCTACCGAAGGGCACATAACTTATAGTCAAAAGTTGAATATAGTAATGACCAGTCGCGATTGTACAGAGTACAGTGTAGCCGATTTCAATTAACAAAAAGACCAGGCAAAAATGCAAAAGTGGAAAAACTGTTTCAGTGCTACTAGTAAGAGGCTAATCCGACGTATTTTGTGACGAGAAATCGAATGGTGCAAACCGCGTTGCTGTCCGACCAATACTTTTGGCTGTAGTGACAATTGAATGATCATTTATGTCATAATCACGTGCACAGCAACGGCTCTTACTCCATGGAAACCAGGGAAATTTGCAATTTTTCAACAGCTGCCGATACCTGGCTCAATTCCGCATCTTTTGGCACCTTATTCATGTGGGTCTGTGGTCAGTTTGTACTTTTTACAGCAGACTGTATCAAGTACCTTGTGTTTTTTATATACAAATGGGTGTGGTTTTTCTACACGTAGATAAAGACATTTAGATTGTCTTGCACTTAGAAGTAAGACAATTGCTGGGTGAGTTAAATGGGCTTGGCCCAAAGATTTGACGTCTTCTGGGCTACCGAAGGGCACATAACTTATAGTCAAAAGTTGAATATAGTAATGACCAGTCGCGATTGTACAGAGTACAGTGTAGCCGATTTCAATTAACAAAAAGACCCGGCAAAAATGCAAAAGTGGAAAAACTGTTTCAGTGCTACTAGTAAGAGGCTAATCCGACGTATTTTGTGACGAAAAATCGAATGGTGCAAACCGCGTTGCTGTCCGACCAATACTTTTGGCTGTAGTGACAATTGAATGATCATTTATGTCATAATCACGTGCACAGCAACGGCTCTTACTCCATGGAAACCAGGGAAATTTGCAATTTTTCAACAGCTGCCGATACCTGGCTCAATTCCGCATCTTTTGGCACCTTATTCATGTGGGTCTGTGGTCAGTTGTACTTTTTACAGCAGACTGTATCAAGTACCTTGTGTTTTTTTATATACAAATGGTCTGGTTTTTTCTACACGTAGATAAAGACATTTAGATTGTCTTGCACTTAGAAGTAAGACAATTGCTGGGTGAGTTAAATGGGCTTGGCCCAAATGACGTCTTCTGGGCTACCGAAGGGCACATAACTTATAGTCAAAAGTTGAATATAGTAATGACCAGTCGCGATTGTACAGAGTACAGTGTAGCCGATTTCAATTAACAAAAAGACCAGGCAAAAATGAAAAAGTGGAAAAACTGTTCCAGAGCTGCTGGTAAGAGGCTAATCCGACGTATTTTGTGACGAGAAATCGAATGGTGCAATCCGCGTTGCTCTCCGACCAATACTTTTGGCTGTAGCGACAATTGAATGATCATTTATGTCATAATCACGTGCACAACAACGGCTCTTACTCCATGGAAACCAGGGAAATTTGCAATTTTTCAACAGCTGCCAATACCTGCCTCAATTCCGCATCTTTTGGCACCTTATTCATGTGGGTCTGTGGTCAGTTGTACTTTTTACAGCAGACTGTATCAAGTACCTTGTGTTTTTCACGTACAAATGGTGTGGTTTTTCTACACGTAGATTAAGACATTGAGATTGTCTTTCACTTAGAAGTAAGACAATTGCTGGGTGAGTTAAATGGGCTTGGCCCAAAGATTTCAGGTCTTCTGGGCTACCGAAGGGCACATAACTTATAGTCAAAAGTTGAATATAGTTATGACCAGTCGCGATTGTACAGAGTACAGTGTAGCCGATTTCAATTAACAAAAAGACCAGGCAAAAATGCAAAAGTGGAAAAACTGTTCCAGTGCTGCTGGTAAGAGGCTAATCCGACGTATTTTGTGACGAGAAATCGAATGGTGCAATCCGCGTTGCTCTCCGACCAATACTTTTGGCTGTAGCGACAATTGAATAATCATTTATGTCATAATCACGTGCACAACAACGGCTCTTACTCCATGGAAACCAGGGAAATTTGCAATTTTTCAACAGCTGCCAATACCTTCCTCAATTCCGCATCTTTTGGCACCTTATTCATGTGGGTCTGTGGTCAGTTGTACTTTTTACAG
Source organism: Liolophura sinensis (assembly GCF_032854445.1). Lineage (NCBI taxonomy): Eukaryota > Metazoa > Mollusca > Polyplacophora > Chitonida > Chitonidae > Liolophura > Liolophura sinensis. The sequence goes on along the minus strand of NW_027018047.1, from coordinate 50,017 downwards.
CAGACTGTATCAAGTACCTTGTGTTTTTTATGTACAAATGGTGTGGTTTTTCTACACGTAGATAAAGACATTGAGATTGTCTTGGACTTAGAAGTAAGACAATTGCTGGGTGAGTTAAATGGGCTTGGCCCAAAGATTTCAGGTCTTCTGGGCTACCGAAGAGCACATAACTTATAGTCAAAAGTTGAATATAGTAATGACCAGTCGCGATTGTACAGAGTACAGTGTAGCCGATTTCAATCAACAAAAAGACCAGGCAAAAATGCAAAAGTGGAAAAACTGTTCCAGTGCTACTAGTAAGAGGCTAATCCGACGTATTTTGTGACGAGAAATCGAATGGTGCAATCCGCGTTGCTCTCCGACCAATACTTTTGGCTGTAGCGACAATTGAATGATCATTTATGTCATAATCACATGCGTAGCAACGGCTCTTACTCCATGGAAACCAGGGAAATTTGCAATTTTTCAACAGCTGCCGATGCCTGGCTCAATTCCGCATCTTTTGGCACCTTACTGAAGTGGGTCAGTGTTCAGTTGTACTTTTTACAGCAGACTGTATCAAGTACCTTGTGTTTTTCACGTACAAATGGTGTGGTTTTTCTACACGTAGATAAAGACATTGAGATTGTCTTGGACTTAGAAGTAAGACAATTGCTGGGTGAGTTAAATGGGCTTGTCCCCAAGATTTCAGGTCTTCTGGTCTACCAAAGGGCACATAACTTATTGTCAAAAGTTGAATATAGTAATGACCAGTCGCGATTGTACAGAGTACAGTGTAGCCGGTTTCAATTAACAAAAAGACCAGGCAAAAATGCAAAAGTGAAAAATTGTTCCAGTGCTGCTGGTAAGAGACTAATCCGACGTATTTTGTGACGACAAATCGAATGGTGCAAACCGTGTTGCTCTCCGACCAATACTTTTGGCTGTAGTGACAATTGAATGATCATTGATGTCATAATCACGTGCACAGCAACGGCTCTTACTCCATGGAAACCAGGGAAATTTGCAATTTTTCAACAGCTGCCGATACCTGGCTCAATTCCGCATCTTTTGGCACCTTATTCAATTGGGTTTGTCATCAGTTGTAACTTTTACAGCAGACTGTATCAAGTACCTTGTGTTTTTCATGTACAAATGGTGTGGTTTTTCTACACGTAGATAAAGACATTGAGATTGTCTTGGACTTAGAAGTAAGACAATTGCTGGGTGAGTTAAATGGGCTTAGCCGAAAGATTTGACGTCTGCTGGGCTACCGAAGGGCACATAACTTATAGTCAAAAGTTGAATATAGTAATGACCAGTCGCGATTGTACAGAGTACAGTGTAGCCGATTTCAATTAACAAAAAGTCCAGGTAAAAATGCAAAAGTGGAAAAACTGTTCCAGTGCTGCTGGTAAGAGGCTAATCCGACGTATTTTGTGACGAGAAATCAAATGGTGCAAACCGCGTTGGTCTCCGACCAATACTTTTGGCGATAGCGACAATTAAATGATCATTTATGTCATAATCACGTGCACAACAACGGCTCTTACTCCATGGAAACCAGGGAAATTTGCAATTTTTCAACAGCTGCCGATACCTGGCCCAATTCCGCATCTTTTGGCACCTTATTCATGTGGGTCTGTGGTCAGTTGTACTTTTTACAGCAGTCTGTGTCAAGTACCTTGTGTTTTTTATGTACAAATGGTGTGGTTTTTCTACACGTAGATAAAGACATTGAGATTGTCTTGGACTTAGAAGTAAGACAATTGCTGGGTGAGTTAAATGGGCTTGGCCCAAAGATTTCAGGTCTTCTGGGCTACCGAAGGGCACATAACTTATAGTCAAAAGTTGAATATAGTAATGACCAGTCGCGATTGTACAGAGTACAGTGTAGCCGATTTCAAATAACAAAAAGACCAGGCAAAAATGCAAAAGTGGAAAAACTGTTCCAGTGCTACTAGTAAGAGGCTAATCCGACGTATTTTGTGACGAGAAATCGAATGGTGCAATCCGCGTTGCTCTCCGACCAATACTCTTGGCTGTAGCGACAATTGAATGATCATTGATGTCATAATCACGTGGGTAGCAACGGCTCTTACTCCATGGAAACCAGGGAAATTTGCAATTTTTCAACAGCTGCCGATGCCTGGCTCAATTCCGCATCTTTTGGCACCTTACTGAAGTGGGTCAGTGTTTAGTTGTACTTTTTACAGCAGACTGTATCAAGTACCTTGTGTTTTTCATGTACAAATGGTGTGGTTTTTCTACACGTAGATAAAGACATTGAGATTGTCTTCGACTTAGAAGAAAGGCAATTGCTGGGTGAGTTAAATGGGCTTAGCCCAAACATTTGACGTCTTCTGGGCTACCGAAGGGCACATAACATATAGTCAAAAGTTGAATATAGTAATGACCAGTCGCGATGGTACATAGTACAGTGTAGCCGATTTCAATTTACAAAAAGACCAGGCAAAAATGCAAAATTGGAAAAATTGTTCCAGTGCTGCTGGTAAGAGGCTAATCCGACGTATTTTGTGACGACAAATCGAATGGTGCAAACCGCGTTGCTCTCCGACCAATACTTTTGGCTGTAGTGACAATTGAATGATCATTTATGTCATAATCACGTGCACAGCAACGGCTCTTACTCCATGGAAACCAGGGAAATTTGCAATTTTTCAACAGCTGCCGATACCTGGCTCAATTCCGCATTTTTTTGCACCTTATTTAATTGGGTCTGTGGTCAGTTGTACTTTTTACAGCAGACTGTATCAAGTACCTTGTGTTTTTTATGTACAAATGGTGTGGTTTTTCTACACGTAGATAAAGACATTGAGATTGTCTTGGACTTAGAAGTAAGACAATTGCTGGGTGAGTTAAATGGGCTTAGCCCAAACATTTGACGTCTTCTGGGCTACCGAAGGGCACATAACTTATAGTCAAAAGTTGAATATAGTGATGACCAGTCGCGATTGTACAGAGTACAGTGTAGCCGATTTCAGTTAACAAAAAGACCAGGCAAAAATGCAAAAGTAGAAAAACTGTTCCAGTGCTGCTGGTAAGAGGCTAATCCGACGTATTTTGTGACGAGAAATCGAATGGTGCAATCCGCGTTGCTCTCCGACCAATACTTTTGGCTGTAGCGACAATTGAATAATCATTTATGTCATAATCACGTGCACAACAACGGCTCTTACTCCATGGAAACCAGGGAAATTTGCAATTTTTCAATAGCTGCCAATACCTTCCTCAATTCCGCATCTTTTGGCACCTTATTCATGTGGGTCTGTGGTCAGTTGTACTTTTTACAGCAGACTGTATCAAGTACCTTGTGTTTTTTATGTACAAATGGTCTGGTTTTTCTACACGTAGATAAAGACATTGAGATTGTCTTGGACTTAGAAGTAAGACAATTGCTGGGTGAGTTAAATGGGCTTGGCCCAAAGATTTCAGGTCTTCTGGGCTACCGAAGGGCACATAACTTATAGTCAAAAGTTGAATATAGTAATGACCAGTCGCGATTGTACAGAGTACAGTGTAGCCGATTTCAATTAACAAAAAGACCAGGCAAAAATGCAAAAGTGGAAAAACTGTTCCAGTGCTGCTAGTAAGAGGCTAATCCGACGTATTTTGTGACGAGAAATCGAATGGTGCAATCCGCGTTGCTCTCCGACCAATACTTTTGGCTGTAGCGAGAATTGAATGATCATTTATGTCATAATCACATGCGTAGCAACGGCTCTTACTCCATGGAAACCAGGGAAATTTGCAATTTTTCAACAGCTGCCGATGCCTGGCTCAATTCCGCATCTTTTGGCACCTTACTGAAGTGGGTCAGTGTTCAGTTGTACTTTTTACAGCAGACTGTATCAAGTACCTTGTGTTTTTTATGTACAAATGGTGTGGTTTTTTCTACACGTAGATAAAGACATTGAGATTGTCTTCGACTTAGAAGTAAGGCAATTGCTGGGTGAGTTAAATGGGCTGAGCCCAAATATTTCAGGTCTTCTGGGCTACCGAAGGGCACATAACTTATAGTCAAAAGTTGAATATAGTAATGACCAGTCGCGATTGTACAGAGTACAGTGTAGCCGATTTCAATTAACAAAAAGACCAGGCAAAAATGCAAAAGTGGAAAAATTGTTCCAGTGCTGCTGGTAAGAGGCTAATCCGACGTATTTTGTGACGACAAATCGAATGGTGCAAACCGCGTTGCTCTCCGACCAATACTTTTGGCTGTAGCGACAATTGAATGATCATTGATGTCATAATCACGTGCCCAGCAACGGCTCTTACTCCATGGAAACCAGGGATATTTGCAATTTTTTAACAGCTTCCGATGCCTGGCCCAATTCGGCATCTTTTGGCACCTTATAAATGTGGGTCAGTGTTTAGTTGTACTTTTTACAGCAGACTGTATCAAGTACCTTGTGTTTTTCATGTACAAATGGTGTGGTTTTTCTACACGTAGATAAAGACATTGAGATTGTCTTCGACTTAGAAGTAAGGCCATTGCTGGGTGAGTTAAATGGCCTTAGCCCAAACATTTGACGTCTTCTGGGCTACCGAAGGGCACATAACATATAGTCAAAAGTTGAATATAGTAATGACCAGTCGCGATGGTACAGAGTACAGTGTAGCCGATTTCAATTTACAAAAAGACCAAGCAAAAATGCAAAATTGGAAAAATAGTTCCAGAGCTGCTGGTAAGAGGCTAATCCGACGTATTTTGTGACGACAAATCGAATGGTGCAAACCGCGTGGCTGTCCGACTAATACTTTTGGCTGTAGCGACAATTGAATGGTCATTGATATTATAATCACGTGCGCAGCAACGGCTCTTACTGCATGGAAACCAGGGAAATTTGCAATTTTTTAACAGCTTCCGATGCCTGGCCCAATTCCGCATCTTTTGGCACCTTATAAATGTGGGTCAGTGTTTAGTTGTACTTTTTACAGCAGACTGTATCAAGTACCTTGTGTTTTTTATGTACAAATGGTGTGGTTTTTCTACACGTAGATAAAGACATTGAGATTGTCTTGGACTTAGAAGTAAGACAATTGCTGGGTGAGTTAAATGGGCTTGGCCCAAAGATTTCAGGTCTTCTGGGCTACCGAAGGGCACATAACTTATAGTCAAAAGTTGAATATAGTAATGACCAGTCGCGATTGTACAGAGTACAGTGTAGCCGATTTCAATTAACAAAAAGACCAGGCAAAAATGCAAAAGTGGAAAAACTGTTCCAGAGCTGCTGGTAAGAGGCTAATCCGACGTATTTTGTGACGAGAAATCGAATGGTGCAATCCGCGTTGCTCTCCGACCAATACTTTTGGCTGTAGCGACAATTGAATAATCATTTATATCATAATCACGTGCACAACAACGGCTCTTACTCCATGGAAACCAGGGAAATTTGCAATTTTTCAACAGCTGCCGATACCTGGCTCAATTCCGCATCTTTTGGCACCTTATTCATGTGGGTCTGTGGTCAGTTGTACATTTTACAGCAGACTGTATCAAGTACCTTGTGTTTTTTATGTACAAATGGTGTGGTTTTTCTACACGTAGATAAAGACATTGAGATTGTCTTGCACTTAGAAGTAAGACAATTGCTGGGTGAGTTAAATGGGCTTGGCCCAAAGATTTCAGGTCTTCTGGGTTACCGAAGGGCACATAACTTATAGTCAAAAGTTGAATATAGTAATGACCAGTCGCGATTGTACAGAGTACAGTGTAGCCGGTTTCAATTAACAAAAAGACCAGGCAAAAATGCAAAAGTGAAAAACTGTTCCAGTGCTGCTGGTAAGAGGCTAATCCGACGTATTTTGTGACGACAAATCGAATGGTGCAAACCGCGTTGCTCTCCGACCAATACTTTTGGCTGTAGTGACAATTGAATGATCATTTATGTCATAATCACGTGCACAGCAACGGCTCTTACTCCATGGAAACCAGGGAAATTTGCAATTTTTCAACAGCTGCCGATACCTGGCTCAATTCCGCATTTTTTTGCACCTTATTTAATTGGGTCTGTGGTCAGTTGTACTTTTTACAGCAGACTGTATCAAGTACCTTGTGTTTTTTATGTACAAATGGTGTGGTTTTTCTACACGTAGATAAAGACATTGAGATTGTCTTGGACTTAGAAGTAAGACAATTGCTGGGTGAGTTAAATGGGCTTAGCCCAAAGATTTGACGTCCTTCTGGGCTACCGAAGGGCACATAACTTATAGTCAAAAGTTGAATATAGTGATGACCAGTCGCGATTGTACAGAGTACAGTGTAGCCGATTTCAGTTAACAAAAAAGACCAGGCAAAAATGCAAAAGTGGAAAAACTGTTCCAGTGCTGCTGGTAAGAGGCTAATCCGACGTATTTTGTGACGAGAAATCGAATGGTGCAATCCGCGTTGCTCTCCGACCAATACTTTTGGCTGTAGCGACAATTGAATAATCATTTATGTCATAATCACGTGCACAACAACGGCTCTTACTCCATGGAAACCAGGGAAATTTGCAATTTTTCAATAGCTGCCAATACCTTCCTCAATTCCGCATCTTATGGCACCTTATTCATGTGGGTCTGTGGTCAGTTGTACTTTTTACAGCAGACTGTATCAAGTACCTTGTGTTTTTTATGTACAAATGGTCTGGTTTTTCTACACGTAGATAAAGACATTGAGATTGTCTTGGACTTAGAAGTAAGACAATTGCTGGGTGAGTTAAATGGGCTTGGCCAAAGATTTCAGGTCTTCTGGGCTACCGAAGGGCACATAACTTATAGTCAAAAGTTGAATATAGTAATGACCAGTCGCGATTGTACAGAGTACAGTGTAGCCGATTTCAATTAACAAAAAGACCAGGCAAAAATGCAAAAGTGGAAAAAACTGTTCCAGTGCTACTAGTAAGAGGCTAATCCGACGTATTTTGTGACGAGAAATCGAATGGTGCAATCTGCGTTGCTCTCCGACCAATACTTTTGGCTGTAGCGAGAATTGAATGATCATTTATGTCATAATCACATGCGTAGCAACGGCTCTTACTCCATGGAAACCAGGGAAATTTGCAATTTTTCAACAGCTGCCGATGCCTGGCTCAATTCCGCATCTTTTGGCACCTTACTGAAGTGGGTCAGTGTTCAGTTGTACTTTTTACAGCAGACTGTATCAAGTACCTTGTGTTTTTTATGTACAAATGGTGTGGTTTTTCTACACGTAGATAAAGACATTGAGATTGTCTTCGACTTAGAAGTAAGGCAATTGCTGGGTGAGTTAAATGGGCTGAGCCCAAATATTTCAGGTCTTCTGGGCTACCGAAGGGCACATAACTTATAGTCAAAAGTTGAATATAGTAATGACCAGTCGCGATTGTACAGAGTACAGTGTAGCCGATTTCAATTAACAAAAAGACCAGGCAAAAATGCAAAAGTGGAAAAATTGTTCCAGTGCTGCTGGTAAGAGGCTAATCCGACGTATTTTGTGACGAGAAATCGAATGGTGCAATCCGCGTTGCTCTCCGACCAATACTTTTGGCTGTAGCGACAATTGAATGATCATTTATGTCATAATCACATGCGTAGCAACGGCTCTTACTCCATGGAAACCAGGTAAATTTGCAATTTTTCAACAGCTGCCGATGCCTGGCTCAATTCCGCATCTTTTGGCACCTTATAAATGTGGGTCTGTGGTCAGTTGTACTTTTTACAGCAGACTGTATCAAGTACCTTGTGTTTTTTATGTACAAATGGTCTGGTTTTTCTACACGTAGATAAAGACATTTAGATTGTCTTGCACTTAGAAGTAAGACAATTGCTGGGTGAGTTAAATGGGCTTAGCCCAAAGATTTGACGTCTTCTGGGCTACCGAAGGGCACATAACTTATAGTCAAAAGTTGAATATAGTAATGACCAGTCGCGATTGTACAGAGTACAGTGTAGCCGATTTCAATTAACAAAAAGACCAGGCAAAAAAGCAAAAGTGGAAAAACTGTTCCAGTGCTGCTGGTAAGAGGCTAATCCGACGTATTTTGTGACGACAAATCGAATGGTGCAAACCGCGTTGCTCTCCGACCAATACTTTTGGCTGTAGCGACAATTGAATGATCATTGATGTCATAATCACGTGCCCAGCAACGGCTCTTACTCCATGGAAACCAGGGATATTTGCAATTTTTTAACAGCTTCCGATGCCTGGCCCAATTCCGCATCTTTTGGCACCTTATAAATGTGGGTCAGTGTTTAGTTGTACTTTTTACAGCAGACTGTATCAAGTACCTTGTGTTTTTCATGTACAAATGGTGTGGTTTTTCTACACGTAGATAAAGACATTGAGATTGTCTTCGACTTAGAAGTAAGGCCATTGCTGGGTGAGTTAAATGGGCTTAGCCCAAACATTTGACGTCTTCTGGGCTACCGAAGGGCACATAACTTATAGTCAAAAGTTGAATATAGTGATGACCAGTCGCGATTGTACAGAGTACAGTGTAGCCGATTTCAGTTAACAAAAAGACCAGGCAAAAATGCAAAAGTGGAAAAACTGTTCCAGTGCTGCTGGTAAGAGGCTAATCCGACGTATTTTGTGACGAGAAATCGAATGGTGCAATCCGCGTTGCTCTCCGACCAATACTTTTGGCTGTAGCGACAATTGAATAATCATTTATGTCATAATCACGTGCACAACAACGGCTCTTACTCCATGGAAACCAGGGAAATTTGCAATTTTTCAATAGCTGCCAATACCTTCCTCAATTCCGCATCTTATGGCACCTTATTCATGTGGGTCTGTGGTCAGTTGTACTTTTTACAGCAGACTGTATCAAGTACCTTGTGTTTTTTATGTTCAAATGGTCTGGTTTTTCTACACGTAGATAAAGACATTGAGATTGTCTTGGACTTAGAAGTAAGACAATTGCTGGGTGAGTTAAATGGGCTTGGCCCAAAGATTTCAGGTCTTCTGGGCTACCGAAGGGCACATAACTTATAGTCAAAAGTTGAATATAGTAATGACCAGTCGCGATTGTACAGAGTACAGTGTAGCCGATTTCAATTAACAAAAAGACCAGGCAAAAATGCAAAAGTGGAAAAACTGTTCCAGTGCTACTAGTAAGAGGCTAATCCGACGTATTTTGTGACGAGAAATCGAATGGTGCAATCTGCGTTGCTCTCCGACCCAATACTTTTGGCTGTAGCGAGAATTGAATGATCATTTATGTCATAATCACATGCGTAGCAACGGCTCTTACTCCATGGAAACCAGGGAAATTTGCAATTTTTCAACAGCTGCCGATGCCTGGCTCAATTCCGCATCTTTTGGCACCTTACTGAAGTGGGTCAGTGTTCAGTTGTACTTTTTACAGCAGACTGTATCAAGTACCTTGTGTTTTTTATGTACAAATGGTGTGGTTTTTCTACACGTAGATAAAGACATTGAGATTGTCTTCGACTTAGAAGTAAGGCAATTGCTGGGTGAGTTAAATGGGCTGAGCCCAAATATTTCAGGTCTTCTGGGCTACCGAAGGGCACATAACTTATAGTCAAAAGTTGAATATAGTAATGACCAGTCGCGATTGTACAGAGTACAGTGTAGCCGATTTCAATTAACAAAAAGACCAGGCAAAAATGCAAAAGTGGAAAAATTGTTCCAGTGCTGCTGGTAAGAGGCTAATCCGACGTATTTTGTGACGAGAAATCGAATGGTGCAATCCGCGTTGCTCTCCGACCAATACTTTTGGCTGTAGCGACAATTGAATGATCATTTATGTCATAATCACATGCGTAGCAACGGCTCTTACTCCATGGAAACCAGGTAAATTTGCAATTTTTCAACAGCTGCCGATGCCTGGCTCAATTCCGCATCTTTTGGCACCTTATAAATGTGGGTCTGTGGTCAGTTGTACTTTTTACAGCAGACTGTATCAAGTACCTTGTGTTTTTTATGTACAAATGGTCTGGTTTTTCTACACGTAGATAAAGACATTTAGATTGTCTTGCACTTAGAAGTAAGACAATTGCTGGGTGAGTTAAATGGGCTTAGCCCAAAGATTTGACGTCTTCTGGGCTACCGAAGGGCACATAACTTATAGTCAAAAGTTGAATATAGTAATGACCAGTCGCGATTGTACAGAGTACAGTGTAGCCGATTTCAATTAACAAAAAGACCAGGCAAAAAAGCAAAAGTGGAAAAACTGTTCCAGTGCTGCTGGTAAGAGGCTAATCCGACGTATTTTGTGACGAGAAATCGAATGGTGCAATCCGCGTTGCTCTCCGACCAATACTTTTGGCTGTAGCGACAAATGAATAATCATTTATGTCATAATCACGTGCACAACAACGGCTCTTACTCCATGGAAACCAGGGAAATTTGCAATTTTTCAACAGCTGCCGATACCTGGCTCAATTCCGCATCTTTTGGCACCTTATTCATGTGGGTCTGTGGTCAGTTGTACATTTTACAGCAGACTGTATCAAGTACCTTGTGTTTTTTATGTACAAATGGTGTGGTTTTTCTACACGTAGATAAAGACATTGAGATTGTCTTGGACTTAGAGGTAAGACAATTGCTGGGTGAGTTAAATGGGCTGGGCCCAAAGATTTCAGGTCTTCTGGGTTACCGAAGGGCACATAACTTATAGTCAAAAGTTGAATATAGTAATGACCAGTCGCGATTGTACAGAGTACAGTGTAGCCGGTTTCAATTAACAAAAAGACCAGGCAAAAATGCAAAAGTGGAAAAACTGTTCCAGTGCTGCTGGTAAGAGGCTAATCCGACGTATTTTGTGACGAGAAATCGAATGGTGCAATCCGCGTTGCTCTCCGACCAATACTTTTGGCTGTAGCGACAATTGAATGATCATTTATGTCATAATCACGTGCACAGCAACGGCTCTTACTCCATGGAAACCAGGGAAATTTGCAATTTTTCAACAGCTGCCGATGCCTGGCTCAATTCCGCATCTTTTGGCACCTTACTGAAGTGGGTCAGTGTTCAGTTGTACTTTTTACAGCAGACTGTATCAAGTACCTTGTGTTTTTCACGTACAAATGGTGTGGTTTTTCTACACGTAGATAAAGACATTGAGATTGTCTTGGACTTAGAAGTAAGGCAATTGCTGGGTGAGTTAAATGGGCTTAGCCCAAACATTTGACGTCTTCTGGGCTACCGAAGGGCACATAACATATAGTCAAAAGTTGAATATAGTAATGACCAGTCGCGATGGTACATAGTACAGTGTAGCCGATTTCAATTTACAAAAAGAACAAGCAAAAATGCAAAATTGGAAAAATTGTTCCAGAGCTGCTGGTAAGAGGCTAATCCGACGTATTTTGTGACGACAAATCGAATGGTGCAAACCGCGTTGCTGTCCGGCCAATACTTTTGGCTGTAGCGACAATTGAATGGTCATTGATGTCATAATCACGTGCGCAGCAACGGCTCTTACTCCATGGAAACCAGGGAAATTTGCAATTTTTCAACAGCTGCCGATGCCTGGCTCATTTCCGCATCTTTTGGCACCTTACTGAAGTGGGTCAGTGTTCAGTTGTACTTTTTACAGCAGACTGTATCAAGTACCTTGTGTTTTTCATGTACAAATGGTGTGGTTTTTCTACACGTAGATAAAGACATTGAGATTGTCTTGGACATAGAAGTAAGACAATTGCTGGGTGAGTTAAATGGGCTTGGCCCAAAGATTTTAGGTCTTCTGGGCTACCGAAGGGCACATAACTTTTAGTCAAAAGTTGAATATAGTAATGACCAGTCGCGATTGTACAGAGTACAGTGTAGCCGATTTCAATTAACAAAAAGACCAGGCAAAAATGCAAAAGTGGAAAAACTGTTCCAGAGCTGCTGGTAAGAGGCTAATCCGACGTATTTTGTGACGAGAAATCGAATGGTGCAATCCGCGTTGCTCTCCGACCAATACTTTTGGCTGTAGCGACAAATGAATAATCATTTATGTCATAATCACGTGCACAACAACGGCTCTTACTCCATGGAAACCAGTGAAATTTGCAATTTTTCAACAGCTGCCGATACCTGGCTCAATTCCGCATCTTTTGGCACCTTATTCATGTGGGTCTGTGGTCAGTTGTACATTTTACAGCAGACTGTATCAAGTACCTTGTGTTTTTTATGTACAAATGGTGTGGTTTTTCTACACGTAGATAAAGACATTGAGATTGTCTTGGACTTAGAAGTAAGACAATTGCTGGGTGAGTTAAATGGGCTGGGCCCAAAGATTTCAGGTCTTCTGGGTTACCGAAGGGCACATAACTTATAGTCAAAAGTTGAATATAGTAATGACCAGTCGCGATTGTACAGAGTACAGTGTAGCCGGTTTCAATTAACAAAAAGACCAGGCAAAAATGCAAAAGTGGAAAAACTGTTCCAGTGCTGCTGGTAAGAGGCTAATCCGACGTATTTTGTGATGAGAAATCGAATGGTGCAATCCGCGTTGCTCTCCGACCAATACTTTTGGCTGTAGCGACAATTTAATGATCATTTATGTCATAATCACGTGCACAGCAACGGCTCTTACTCCATGGAAACCAGGGAAATTTGCAATTTTTCAACAGCTGCCGATGCCTGGCTCAATTCCGCATCTTTTGGCACCTTACTGAAGTGGGTCAGTGTTCAGTTGTACTTTTTACAGCAGACTGTATCAAGTACCTTGTGTTTTTCACGTACAAATGGTGTGGTTTTTTCTACACGTAGATAAAGACATTGAGATTGTCTTGGACTTAGAAGTAAGGCAATTGCTGGGTGAGTTAAATGGGCTTAGCCCAAACATTTGACGTCTTCTGGGCTACCGAAGGGCACATAACATATAGTCAAAAGTTGAATATAGTAATGACCAGTCGCGATGGTACATAGTACAGTGTAGCCGATTTCAATTTACAAAAAGAACAAGCAAAAATGCAAAATTGGAAAAATTGTTCCAGAGCTGCTGGTAAGAGGCTAATCCGACGTATTTTGTGACGACAAATCGAATGGTGCAAACCGCGTTGCTGTCCGGCCAATACTTTTGGCTGTAGCGACAATTGAATGGTCATTGATGTCATAATCACGTGCGCAGCAACGGCTCTTACTCCATGGAAACCAGGGAAATTTGCAATTTTTCAACAGCTGCCAATACCTTCCTCAATTCCGCATCTTTTGGCACCTTATTCATGTGGGTCTGTGGTCAGTTGTACTTTTTACAGCAGACTGTATCAAGTACCTTGTGTTTTTTATGTACAAATGGTGTGGTTTTTCTACACGTAGATAAAGACATTGAGATTGTCTTGGACTTAGAAGTAAGACAATTGCTGGGTGAGTTAAATGGGCTTGGCCCAAAGATTTCAGGTCTTCTGGGCTACCGAAGGGCACATAACTTATAGTCAAAAGTTGAATATAGTAATGACCAGTAGCGATTGTACAGAGTACAGTGTAGCCGATTTCAATTAACAAAAAGACCAGGCAAAAATGCAAAAGTGGAAAAACTGTTCCAGTGCTACTAGTAAGAGGCTAATCCGACGTATTTTGTGACGAGAAATCGAATGGTGCAATCCGCGTTGCTCTCCGACCAATACTTTTGGCTGTAGCGACAATTGAATGATCATTTATGTCATAATCACATGCGTAGCAACGGTTCTTACTCCATGGAAACCAGGGAAATTTGCAATTTTTCAACAGCTGCCGATGCCTGGCTCAATTCCGCATCTTTTGGCACCTTACTGAAGTGGGTCAGTGTTCAGTTGTACTTTTTACAGCAGACTGTATCAAGTACCTTGTGTTTTTCATGTACAAATGGTGTGGTTTTTCTACACGTAGATAAAGACATTGAGATTGTCTTGGACTTAGAAGTAAGGGAATTGCTGGGTGAGTTAAATGGGCTTAGCCCAAACATTTGACGTCTTCTGGGCTACCGAAGGGCACATAACATATAGTCAAAAGTTGAATATAGTAATGACCAGTCGCGATGGTACAGAGTACAGTGTAGCCGATTTCAATTAACAAAAAGACCAGGCAAAAATGCAAAAGTGGAAAAACTGTTCCAGAGCTGGTGGTAAGAGGCTAATCCGACGTATTTTGTGACGAGAAATCGAATGGTGCAATCCGCGTTGCTCTCCGACCAATACTTTTGGCTGTAGCGACAATTGAATAATCATTGATGTCATAATCACGTGCACAACAACGGCTCTTACTCCATGGAAACCAGGGAAATTTGCAATTTTTCAACAGCTGCTGATACCTGCCTCAATTCCGCATCTTTTGGCACCTTATTCATGTGGGTCTGTGGTCAGTTGTACTTTTTACAGCAGACTGTATCAAGTACCTTGTGTTTTTTATGTACAAATGGTGTGGTTTTTCTACACGTAGATAAAGACATTGAGATTGTCTTGGACTTAGAAGTAAGACAATTGCTGGGTGAATTAAATGGGCTTGGCCCAAAGATTTCAGGTCTTCTGGGCTACCGAAGGGCACATAACTTAGAGTCAAAAGTTGAATATAGTAATGACCAGTCGCGATTGTACAGAGTACAGTGTAGCCGGTTTCAATTAACAAAAAGACCAGGCAAAAATGCAAAAGTGGAAAAACTGTTCCAGTGCTGCTGGTAAGAGGCTAATCCGACGAATTTTGTGACGAGAAATCGAATGGTGCAAACCGCGTTGCTCTCCGACCAATACTGTTGCCTGTAGTGACAATTGAATGATCATTTATGTCACAATCACGTGCCCAGCAACGGCTCTTACTCCATGGAAACCTGTGAAATTTGCAATTTTTCAACAGCTGCCGATGCCTGGCTCAATTCTGCATCTTTTGGCACCTTACTGAAGTGGGTCAGTGTTCAGTTGTACTTTTTACAGCAGACTGTATCAAGTACCTTGTGTTTTTCACGTACAAATGGTGTGGTTTTTCTACACGTAGATAAAGACATTGAGATTGTCTTGCACTTAGAAGTAAGACAATTGCTGGGTGAGTTAAATGGGCTTAGCCCAAAGATTTGACGTCTTCTGGGCTACCGAAGGGCACATAACTTATAGTCAAAAGTTGAATATAGTAATGACCAGTCGCGATTGTACAGAGTACAGTGTAGCCGATTTCAATTAACAAAAAGACCAGGCAAAAATGCAAAAGTGGAAAAACTGTTCCAGTGCTACTAGTAAGAGGCTAATCCGACGTATTTTGTGACGAAAAATCGAATGGTGCAATCCGCGTTGCTGTCCGACCAATACTTTTGGCTGTAGTGACAACTGAATGATCATTTATATCATAATCACGTGCACAGCAACGGCTCTTACTCCATGGAAACCAGGGAAATTTCCAATTTTTCAACAGCTGCCGATACCTGGCTCAATTCCGCATCTTTTGGCACCTTATTCATGTGGGTCTGTGGTCAGTTGTACTTTTTACAGCAGACTGTATCAAGTACCTTGTGTTT
Organism: Liolophura sinensis; assembly: GCF_032854445.1. Taxonomy (NCBI): domain Eukaryota; kingdom Metazoa; phylum Mollusca; class Polyplacophora; order Chitonida; family Chitonidae; genus Liolophura; species Liolophura sinensis. The sequence goes on along the minus strand of NW_027018047.1, from coordinate 34,616 downwards.
TTTATATACAAATGGTCTGGTTTTTCTACACGTAGATAAAGACATTTAGATTGTCTTGCACTTAGAAGTAAGACAATTGCTGGGTGAGTTAAATGGGCTTGGCCCAAAGATTTGACGTCTTCTGGGCTACCGAAGGGCACATAACTTATAGTCAAAAGTTGAATATAGTAATGACCAGTCGCGATTGTACAGAGTACAGTGTAGCCGATTTCAATTAACAAAAAGACCAGGCAAAAATGCAAAAGTGGAAAAACTGTTCCAGAGCTGCTGGTAAGAGGCTAATCCGACGTATTTTGTGACGAGAAATCGAATGGTGCAATCCGCGTTGCTCTCCGACCAATACTTTTGGCTGTAGCGACAATTGAATAATCATTTATGTCATAATCACGTGCACAACAACGGCTCTTACTCCATGGAAACCAGGGAAATTTGCAATTTTTCAACAGCTGCCAATACCTGCCTCAATTCCGCATCTTTTGGCACCTTATTCATGTGGGTCTGTGGTCAGTTGTACTTTTTACAGCAGACTGTATCAAGTACCTTGTGTTTTTCACGTACAAATGGTGTGGTTTTTCTACACGTAGATAAAGACATTGAAATTGTCTTTCACTTAGAAGTAAGACAATTGCTGGGTGAGTTAAATGGGCTTGGCCCAAAGATTTCAGGTCTTCTGGGCTACCGAAGGGCACATAACTTATAGTCAAAAGTTGAATATAGTAATGACCAGTCGCGATTGTACAGAGTACAGTGTAGCCGGTTTCAATTAACAAAAAGACCAGGCAAGAATGCAAAAGTGGAAAAACTGTTCCAGTGCTACTAGTAAGAGGCTAATCCGACGTATTTTGTGACGAGAAATCGAATGGTGCAATCCGCGTTGCTCTCCGACCAATACTTTTGGCTGTAGCGACAATTGAATGATCATTTATGTCATAATCACATGCGTAGCAACGGCTCTTACTCCATGGAAACCAGGGAAATTTGCAATTTTTCAACAGCTGCCGATACCTGGCTCAATTCCGCATCTTTTGGCACCTTATTGATGTGGGTCTGTGGTCAGTTGTACTTTTTACAGCAGACTGTATCAAGTACCTTGTGTTTTTCACGTACAAATGGTGTGGTTTTTCTGCACGTAGATAAAGACATTGAGATTGTCTTGCACTTAGAAGTAAGACAATTGCTGGGTGAGTTAAATGGGCTTAGCCCAAAGATTTGACGTCTTCTGGGCTACCGAAGGGCACATAACTTACAGTCAAAAGTTGAATATAGTAATGACCAGTCGCGATTGTACAGAGTACAGTGTAGCCGATTTCAATTAACAAAAAGACCAGGCAAAAATGCAAAAGTGGAAAAACTGTTCCAGTGCTACTAGTAAGAGGCTAATCCTACGTATTTTGTGACGAGAAATCGAATGGTGCAATCCGCGTTGCTCTCCGACCAATACTTTTGGCTCTAGCGACAATTGAATGATCATTTATGTCATAATCACATGCGTAGCAACGGCTCTTACTCCATGGAAAGCAGGGAAATTTGCAATTTTTCAACAGCTGCCGATGCCTGGCTCAATTCCGCATCTTTTGGCACCTTACTGAAGTGGGTCTGTCATCAGTTGTAACTTTTACAGCAGACTGTATCAAGTACCTTGTGTTTTTTATGTACAAATGGTCTGGTTTTTCTACACGTAGATAAAGACATTGAGATTGTCTTGGACTTAGAAGTAAGACAATTGCTGGGTGAGTTAAATGGGCTTAGCCCAAAGATTTCAGGTCTTCTGGGCTACCGAAGGGCACATAACTTATAGTCAAAAGTTGAATATAGTAATGACCAGTCGCGATTGTACAGAGTACAGTGTAGCCGATTTCAATTAACAAAAAGACCAGGCAAAAATGCAAAAGTGGAAAAACTGTTCCAGTGCTGCTGGTAAGAGGCTAATCCGACGTATTTTGGGACGAGAAATCGAATGGTGCAATCCGCGTTGCTCTCCGACCAATACTTTTGGCTGTAGCGACAATTGAATAATCATTTATGTCATAATCACGTGCACAACAACGGCTCTTACTCCATGGAAACCAGGGAAATTTGCAATTTTTCAACAGCTGCCAATACCTTCCTCAATTCCGCATCTTTTGGCACCTTATTCATGTGGGTCTGTGGTCAGTTGTACTTTTTACAGCAGACTGTATCAAGTACCTTGTGTTTTTTATGTACAAATGGTGTGGTTTTTCTACACGTAGATAAAGACATTGAGATTGTCTTGGACTTAGAAGTAAGACAATTGCTGGGTGAGTTAAATGGGCTTGGCCCAAAGATTTCAGGTCTTCTGGGCTACCGAAGGGCACATAACTTATAGTCAAAAGTTGAATATAGTAATGACCAGTAGCGATTGTACAGAGTACAGTGTAGCCGATTTCAATTAACAAAAAGACCAGGCAAAAATGCAAAAGTGGAAAAACTGTTCCAGTGCTACTAGTAAGAGGCTAATCCGACGTATTTTGTGACGAGAAATCGAATGGTGCAATCCGCGTTGCTCTCCGACCAATACTTTTGGCTGTAGCGACAATTGAATGATCATTTATGTCATAATCACATGCGTAGCAACGGTTCTTACTCCATGGAAACCAGGGAAATTTGCAATTTTTCAACAGCTGCCGATGCCTGGCTCAATTCCGCATCTTTTGGCACCTTACTGAAGTGGGTCAGTGTTCAGTTGTACTTTTTACAGCAGACTGTATCAAGTACCTTGTGTTTTTCATGTACAAATGGTGTGGTTTTTCTACACGTAGATAAAGACATTGAGATTGTCTTGGACTTAGAAGTAAGGGAATTGCTGGGTGAGTTAAATGGGCTTAGCCCAAACATTTGACGTCTTCTGGGCTACCGAAGGGCACATAACATATAGTCAAAAGTTGAATATAGTAATGACCAGTCGCGATGGTACAGAGTACAGTGTAGCCGATTTCAATTAACAAAAAGACCAGGCAAAAATGCAAAAGTGGAAAAACTGTTCCAGAGCTGGTGGTAAGAGGCTAATCCGACGTATTTTGTGACGAGAAATCGAATGGTGCAATCCGCGTTGCTCTCCGACCAATACTTTTGGCTGTAGCGACAATTGAATAATCATTGATGTCATAATCACGTGCACAACAACGGCTCTTACTCCATGGAAACCAGGGAAATTTGCAATTTTTCAACAGCTGCTGATACCTGCCTCAATTCCGCATCTTTTGGCACCTTATTCATGTGGGTCTGTGGTCAGTTGTACTTTTTACAGCAGACTGTATCAAGTACCTTGTGTTTTTTATGTACAAATGGTGTGGTTTTTCTACACGTAGATAAAGACATTGAGATTGTCTTGGACTTAGAAGTAAGACAATTGCTGGGTGAATTAAATGGGCTTGGCCCAAAGATTTCAGGTCTTCTGGGCTACCGAAGGGCACATAACTTAGAGTCAAAAGTTGAATATAGTAATGACCAGTCGCGATTGTACAGAGTACAGTGTAGCCGGTTTCAATTAACAAAAAGACCAGGCAAAAATGCAAAAGTGGAAAAACTGTTCCAGTGCTGCTGGTAAGAGGCTAATCCGACGAATTTTGTGACGAGAAATCGAATGGTGCAAACCGCGTTGCTTTCCGACCAATACTGTTGCCTGTAGTGACAATTGAATGATCATTTATGTCACAATCACGTGCCCAGCAACGGCTCTTACTCCATGGAAACCTGTGAAATTTGCAATTTTTCAACAGCTGCCGATGCCTGGCTCAATTCTGCATCTTTTGGCACCTTACTGAAGTGGGTCAGTGTTCAGTTGTACTTTTTACAGCAGACTGTATCAAGTACCTTGTGTTTTTCACGTACAAATGGTGTGGTTTTTCTACACGTAGATAAAGACATTGAGATTGTCTTGCACTTAGAAGTAAGACAATTGCTGGGTGAGTTAAATGGGCTTAGCCCAAAGATTTGACGTCTTCTGGGCTACCGAAGGGCACATAACTTATAGTCAAAAGTTGAATATAGTAATGACCAGTCGCGATTGTACAGAGTACAGTGTAGCCGATTTCAATTAACAAAAAGACCAGGCAAAAATGCAAAAGTGGAAAAACTGTTCCAGTGCTACTAGTAAGAGGCTAATCCGACGTATTTTGTGACGAAAAATCGAATGGTGCAATCCGCGTTGCTGTCCGATCAATACTTTTGGCTGTAGTGACAACTGAATGATCATTTATATCATAATCACGTGCACAGCAACGGCTCTTACTCCATGGAAACCAGGGAAATTTGCAATTTTTCAACAGCTGCCGATACCTGGCTCAATTCCGCATCTTTTGGCACCTTATTCATGTGGGTCTGTGGTCAGTTGTACTTTTTACAGCAGACTGTATCAAGTACCTTGTGTTTTTTATATACAAATGGTCTGGTTTTTCTACACGTAGATAAAGACATTTAGATTGTCTTGCACTTAGAAGTAAGACAATTGCTGGGTGAGTTAAATGGGCTTGGCCCAAAGATTTGACGTCTTCTGGGCTACCGAAGGGCACATAACTTATAGTCAAAAGTTGAATATAGTAATGACCAGTCGCGATTGTACAGAGTACAGTGTAGCCGATTTCAATTAACAAAAAGACCAGGCAAAAATGCAAAAGTGGAAAAACTGTTCCAGAGCTGCTGGTAAGAGGCTAATCCGACGTATTTTGTGACGAGAAATCGAATGGTGCAATCCGCGTTGCTCTCCGACCAATACTTTTGGCTGTAGCGACAATTGAATAATCATTTATGTCATAATCACGTGCACAACAACGGCTCTTACTCCATGGAAACCAGGGAAATTTGCAATTTTTCAACAGCTGCCAATACCTGCCTCAATTCCGCATCTTTTGGCACCTTATTCATGTGGGTCTGTGGTCAGTTGTACTTTTTACAGCAGACTGTATCAAGTACCTTGTGTTTTTCACGTACAAATGGTGTGGTTTTTCTACACGTAGATAAAGACATTGAAATTGTCTTTCACTTAGAAGTAAGACAATTGCTGGGTGAGTTAAATGGGCTTGGCCCAAAGATTTCAGGTCTTCTGGGCTACCGAAGGGCACATAACTTATAGTCAAAAGTTGAATATAGTAATGACCAGTCGCGATTGTACAGAGTACAGTGTAGCCGGTTTCAATTAACAAAAAGACCAGGCAAGAATGCAAAAGTGGAAAAACTGTTCCAGTGCTACTAGTAAGAGGCTAATCCGACGTATTTTGTGACGAGAAATCGAATGGTGCAATCCGCGTTGCTCTCCGACCAATACTTTTGGCTGTAGCGACAATTGAATGATCATTTATGTCATAATCACATGCGTAGCAACGGCTCTTACTCCATGGAAACCAGGGAAATTTGCAATTTTTCAACAGCTGCCGATACCTGGCTCAATTCCGCATCTTTTGGCACCTTATTGATGTGGGTCTGTGGTCAGTTGTACTTTTTACAGCAGACAGTATCAAGTACCTTGTGTTTTTCACGTACAAATGGTGTGGTTTTTCTGCACGTAGATAAAGACATTGAGATTGTCTTGCACTTAGAAGTAAGACAATTGCTGGGTGAGTTAAATGGGCTTAGCCCAAAGATTTGACGTCTTCTGGGCTACCGAAGGGCACATAACTTACAGTCAAAAGTTGAATATAGTAATGACCAGTCCGCGATTGTACAGAGTACAGTGTAGCCGATTTCAATTAACAAAAAGACCAGGCAAAAATGCAAAAGTGGGAAAAACTGTTCCAGTGCTACTAGTAAGAGGCTAATCCTACGTATTTTGTGACGAGAAATCGAATGGTGCAATCCGCGTTGCTCTCCGACCAATACTTTGGCTCTAGCGACAATTGTATGATCATTTATGTCATAATCACATGCGTAGCAACGGCTCTTACTCCATGGAAAGCAGGGAAATTGCAATTTTTCAACAGCTGCCGATGCCTGGCTCAATTCCGCATCTTTTGGCACCTTACTGAAGTGGGGTCTGTCATCAGTTGTAACTTTTACAGCAGACTGTATCAAGTACCTTGTGTTTTTTATGTACAAATGGTCTGGTTTTTCTACACGTAGATAAAGACATTGAGATTGTCTTGGACTTAGAAGTAAGACAATTGCTGGGTGAGTTAAATGGGCTTAGCCCAAAGATTTCAGGTCTTCTGGGCTACCGAAGGGCACATAACTTATAGTCAAAAGTTGAATATAGTAATGACCAGTCGCGATTGTACAGAGTACAGTGTAGCCGATTTCAATTAACAAAAAGACCAGGCAAAAATGCAAAAGTGGAAAAACTGTTCCAGTGCTGCTGGTAAGAGGCTAATCCGACGTATTTTGGGACGAGAAATCGAATGGTGCAATCCGCGTTGCTCTCCGACCAATACTTTTGGCTGTAGCGACAATTGAATAATCATTTATGTCCATAATCACGTGCACAACAACGGCTCTTACTCCATGGAAACCAGGGAAATTTGCAATTTTTCAACAGCTGCCAATACCTTCCTCAATTCCGCATCTTTTGGCACCTTATTCATGTGGGTCTGTGGTCAGTTGTACTTTTTACAGCAGGACTGTATCAAGTACCTTGTGTTTTTTATGTACAAATGGTCTGGTTTTTCTACACGTAGATAAAGACATAGAGATTGTCTTGGACTTAGAAGTAAGACAATTGCTTGGGTGAGTTAAATGGGCTTGGCCCAAAGATTTCAGGTCTTCTGGGTTACCGAAGGGCAACATAACTTATAGTCAAAAGTTGAATATAGTAATGACCAGTCGCGATTGTACAGAGTACAGTGTAGCCGATTTCAATTAACAAAAGACCAGGCAAAAATGCAAAAGTGGAAAAACTGTTCCAGTGCTGCTGGTAAGAGGCTAATCCGACGAATTTTGTGACGAGAAATCGAATGGTGCAAACCGCGTTGCTCTCCGACCATTACTGTTGGCTGTAGTGACAATTGAATGATCATTTATGTCACAATCACGTGCCCAGCAACGGCTCTTACTCCATGGAAACCTGTGAAATTTGCAATTTTTCAACAGCTGCCGATGCCTGGCTCAATTCTGCATCTTTTGGCACCTTACTGAAGTGGGTCAGTGTTCAGTTGTACTTTTTACAGCAGACTGTATCAAGTACCTTGTGTTTTTCACGTACAAATGGTGTGGTTTTTCTACACGTAGATAAAGACATTGAGATTGTCTTGCACTTAGAAGTAAGACAATTGCTGGGTGAGTTAAATGGCCCAAAGATTTGACGTCTTCTGGGCTACCGAAGGGCACATAACTTATAGTCAAAAGTTGAATATAGTAATGACCAGTCGCGATTGTACAGAGTACAGTGTAGCCGATTTCAATTAACAAAAAGACCAGGCAAAAATGCAAAAGTGGAAAAACTGTTTCAGTGCTACTAGTAAGAGGCTAATCCGACGTATTTTGTGACGAAAAATCGAATGGTGCAAACCGTGTTGCTGTCCGACCAATACTTTTGGCTGTAGTGACAACTGAATGATCATTTATGTCATAATCACGTGCACAGCAACGGCTCTTACTCCATGGAAACCAGGGAAATTTGCAATTTTTCAACAGCTGCCGATACCTGGCTCAATTCCGCATCTTTTGGCACCTTATTCATGTGGGTCTGTGGTCAGTTGTACTTTTTACAGCAGACTGTATCAAGTACCTGGTGTTTTTTATATACAAATGGTCTGGTTTTTCTACACGTAGATAAAGACATTTAGATTGTCTTGCACTTAGAAGTAAGACAATTGCTGGGTGAGTTAAATGGGCTTGGCCCAAAGATTTGACGTCTTCTGGGCTACCGAAGGGCACATAACTTATAGTCAAAAGTTGAATATAGTAATGACCAGTCGCGATTGTACAGAGTACAGTGTAGCCGATTTCAATTAACAAAAAGACCAGGCAAAAATGCAAAAGTGGAAAAAACTGTTCCAGAGCTGCTGGTAAGAGGCTAATCCGACGTATTTTGTGACGAGAAATCCAATGGTGCAATCCGCGTTGCTCTCCGACTAATACTTTTGGCTGTAGCGACAATTGAATAATCATTTATGTCATAATCACGTGCACAACAACGGCTCTTACTCCATGGAAACCAGGGAAATTTGCAATTTTTCAACAGCTGCCAATACCTGCCTCAATTCCGCATCTTTTGGCACCTTATTCATAAGGGTCTGTGGTCAGTTGTACTTTTTACAGCAGACTGTATCAAGTACCTTGTGTTTTTCACGTACAAATGGTGTGGTTTTTCTACACGTAGATAAAGACATTGAGATTGTCTTTCACTTAGAAGTAAGACAATTGCTGGGTGAGTTAAATGGGCTTGGCCCAAAGATTTCAGGTCTTCTGGGCTACCAAAGGGCACATAACTTATAGTCAAAAGTTGAATATAGTAATGACCAGTCGCGATTGTACAGAGTACAGTGTAGCCGGTTTCAATTAACAAAAAGACCAGGCAAGAATGCAAAAGTGGAAAAACTGTTCCAGTGCTACTAGTAAGAGGCTAATCCGACGTATTTTGTGACGAGAAATCGAATGGTGCAATCCGCGTTGCTCTCCGACCAATACTTTTGGCTGTAGCGACAATTGAATGATCATTTATGTCATAATCACATGCGTAGCAACGGCTCTTACTCCATGGAAACCAGGGAAATTTGCAATTTTTCAACAGCTGCCGATACCTGGCTCAATTCCGCATCTTTTGGCACCTTATTCATGTGGGTCTGTGGTCAGTTGCACTTTTTACAGCAGACTGTATCAAGTACCTTGTGTTTTTCACGTACAAATGGTGTGGTTTTTCTGCACGTAGATAAAGACATTGAGATTGTCTTGCACTTAGAAGTAAGGCAATTGCTGGGTGAGTTAAATGGGCTTAGCCCAAAGATTTGACGTCTTCTGGGCTACCGAAGGGCACATAACTTATAGTCAAAAGTTGAATATAGTAATGACCAGTCGCGATTGTACAGAGTACAGTGTAGCCGATTTCAATTAACAAAAAGACCAGGCAAAAATGCAAAAGTGGAAAAACTGTTCCAGTGCTACTAGTAAGAGGCTAATCCTACGTATTTTGTGACGAGAAATCGAATGGTGCAATCCGCGTTGCTCTCCGACCAATACTTTTGGCTGTAGCGACAATTGAATGATCATTAATGTCATAATCACATGCGTAGCAACGGCTCTTACTCCATGGAAAGCAGGGAAATTTGCAATTTTTCAACAGCTGCCGATGCCTGGCTCAATTCCGCATCTTTTGGCACCTTACTGAAGTGGGTCTGTCATCAGTTGTAACTTTTACAGCAGACTGTATCAAGTACCTAGTGTTTTTTTATGTACAAATGGTCTGGTTTTTCTACACGTAGATAAAGACATTGAGATTGTCTTGGACTTAGAAGTAAGACAATTGCTGGGTGAGTTAAATGGGCTTAGCCGAAAGATTTCAGGTCTTCTGGGCTACCGAAGGGCACATAACTTATAGTCAAAAGTTGAATATAGTAATGACCAGTCGCGATTGTACAGAGTACAGTGTAGCCGATTTCAATTAACAAAAAGACCAGGTAAAAATGCAAAAGTGGAAAAACTGTTCCAGTGCTGCTGGTAAGGGGCTAATCCGACGTATTTTGTGACGAGAAATCAAATGGTGCAAACTGCGTTGCTCTCCGACCAATACTTTTGGCGGTAGCGACAATTCAATGATCATTTATGTCATAATCACGTGCACAACAACGGCTCTTACTCCATGGAAACCAGGGAAATTTGCAATTTTCAACAGCTGCCGATACCTGGCTCAATTCCGCATCTTTTGGCACCTTATTCATGTGGGTCTGTGGTCAGTTGTACTTTTTACAGCAGACTGTATCAAGTACCTTGTGTTTTTTATATACAAATGGTGTGGTTTTTCTACACGTAGATAAAGACATTTAGATTGTCTTGCACTTAGAAGTAAGACAATTGCTGGGTGAGTTAAATGGGCTTGGCCCAAAGATTTCAGGTCTTCTGGGCTACCGAAGGGCACATAACTTATAGTCAAAAGTTGAATATAGTAATGACCAGTCGCGATTGTACAGAGTACAGTGTAGCCGGTTTCAATTAACAAAAAGACCAGGTAAAAATGCAAAAGTGGAAAAACTGTTCCAGTCCTACTAGTAAGAGGCTAATCCGACGTATTTTGTGACGAGAAATCGAATGGTGCAATCCGCGTTGCTCTCCGACCAATACTTTTGGCTGTAGCGACAATTGAATGATCATTTATGTCATAATCACATGCGTAGCAACGGCTCTTACTCCATGGAAACCAGGTAAATTTGCAATTTTTCAACAGCTGCCGATGCCTGGCTCAATTCCGCATCTTTTGGCACCTTATTCATGTGGGTATGTGTTCAGTTGTACTTTTTACAGCAGACTGTATCAAGTACCTTGTGTTTTTCACGTACAAATGGTGTGGTTTTTCTGCACGTAGATAAAGACATTGAGATTGTCTTGGACTTAGAAGTAAGACAATTGCTGGGTGAGTTAAATGGGCTTAGCCCAAACATTTGACGTCTTCTGGGCTACCGAAGGGCACATAACTTATAGTCAAAAGTTGAATATAGTAATGACCAGTCGCGATTGTACAGAGTACAGTGTAGCCGATTTCAATTAACAAAAAGACCAGGCAAAAATGCAAAAGTGGAAAAACTGTTCCAGTGCTACTAGTAAGAGGCTAATCCTACGTATTTTGTGACGAGAAATCGAATGGTGCAATCCGCGTTGCTCTCCGACCAATACTTTTGGCTGTAGCGACAATTGAATGATAATTAATGTCATAATCACATGCGTAGCAACGGCTCTTACTCCATGGAAACCAGGGAAATTTGCAATTTTTCAACAGCTGCCGATGCCTGGATCAATTCCGCATCTTTTGGCACCTTACTGAAGTGGGTCTGTCATCAGTTGTAACTTTTACAGCAGACTGTATCAAGTGCCTAGTATTTTTTATGTACAAATGGTCTGGTTTTTCTACACGTAGATAAAGACATTGAGATTGTCTTGCACTTAGAAGTAAGACAATTGCTGGGTGAGTTAAATGGGCTTAGCCGAAAGATTTCAGGTCTTCTGGGCTACCGAAGGGCACATAACTTATAGTCAAAAGTTGAATATAGTAATGACCAGTCGCGATTGTACAGAGTACAGTGTAGCCGATTTCAATTAACAAAAAGACCAGGGAAAAATGCAAAAGTGGAAAAACTGTTCCAGTGCTGCTGGTAAGGGGCTAATCCGACGTATTTTGTGACGAGAAATCAAATGGTGCAAACTGCGTTGCTCTCCGACCAATACTTTTGGCGGTAGCGACAATTCAATGATCATTTATGTCATAATCACGTGCACAACAACGGCTCTTACTCCATGGAAACCAGGGAAATTTGCAATTTTCAACAGCTGCCGATACCTGGCTCAATTCCGCATCTTTTGGCACCTTATTCATGTGGGTCTGTGGTCAGTTGCACTTTTTACAGCAGACTGTATCAAGTACCTTGTGTTTTTCACGTACAAATGGTCTGGTTTTTCTACACGTAGATAAAGACATTTAGATTGTCTTGCACTTAGAAGTAAGACAATTGCTGGGTGAGTTAAATGGGCTTAGCCCAAAGATTTGACGTCTTCTGGGCTACCGAAGGGCACATAACTTATAGTCAAAAGTTGAATATAGTAATGACCAGTCGCGATTGTACAGAGTACAGTGTAGCCGATTTCAATTAACAAAAAGACCAGGCAAAAATGCAAAAGTGGAAAAACTGTTCCAGTGCTGCTGGTAAGAGGCTAATCCGACGTATTTTGTGACGAGAAATCGAATGGTGCAATCCGCGTTGCTCTCCGACCAATACTTTTGGCTGTAGCGACAATTGAATAATCATTTATGTCATAATCACGTGCACAACAACGGCTCTTACTCCATGGAAACCAGGGAAATTTGCAATTTTTCAACAGCTGCCAATACCTTCCTCAATTCCGCATCTTTTGGCACCTTATTCATGTGGGTCTGTGGTCAGTTGTACTTTTTACAGCAGACTGTATCAAGTACCTTGCTTTTTTTATGTACAGATGGTCTGGTTTTTCTACACGTAGATAAAGACATTGAGATTGTCTTGGACTTAGAAGTAAGACAATTGCTGGGTGAGTTAAATGGGCTTGGCCCAAAGATTTTAGGTCTTCTGGGCTACCGAAGGGCACATAACTTATAGTCAAAAGTTGAATATAGTAATGACCAGTCGCGATTGTACAGAGTACAGTGTAGCCGGTTTCAATTAACAAAAAGACCAGGCAAAAATGCAAAAGTGGAAAAACTGTTCCAGTGCTACTAGTAAGAGGCTAATCCGACGTATTTTGTGACGAGAAATCCAATGGTGCAATCCGCGTTGCTCTCCGACCAATACTTTTGGCTGTAGTGACAATTGAATGATCATTTATGTCATAATCACGTGCGTAGCAACGGCTCTTACTCCATGGAAACCAGGGAAATTTGCAATTTTTCAACAGCTGCCGATGCCTGGCTCAATTCTGCATCTTTTGGCACCTTACTGAAGTGGGTCAGTGTTCAGTTGTACTTTTTACAGCAGACTGTATCAAGTACCTTGTGTTTTTCACGTACAAATGGTGTGGTTTTTCTACACGTAGATAAAGACATTGAGATTGTATTGCACTTAGAAGTAAGACAATTGCTGGGTGAGTTAAATGGGCTTGGCCCAAAGATTTTAGGTCTTCTGGGCTACCGAAGGGCACATAACTTATAGTCAAAAGTTGAATATAGTAATGACCAGTCGCGATTGTACATAGTACAGTGTAGGCGATTTCAATTAACAAAAAGACCAGGCAAAAATGCAAAGGTGGAAAAACTGTTCCAGTACTACTAGTAAGAGGCTAATCCGACGTATTTTGTGACGAGAAATCGAATGGTGCAATCCGCGTTGCTTTCCGACCAATACTTTTGGATGTAGCGACAATTGAATGATCATTTATGTCATAATCACGTGCCCAGCAACGGCTCTTACTCCATGGAAACCAGGGATATTTGCAATTTTTCAACAGCTGCCGATGCCTGGCTCAATTCCGCATCTTTTGGCACCTTACTGAAGTGGGTCAGTGTTCAGTTGTACTTTTTACAGCAGACTGTATCAAGTACCTTGTGTTTTTCATGTACAAATGGTGTGGTTTTTCTACACGTAGATAAAGACATTGAGATTGTCTTGGACTTAGAAGTAAGGCAATTGCTGGGTGAGTTAAATGGGCTTAGCCCAAACATTTGACGTCTTCTGGGCTACCGAAGGGCACATAACATATAGTCAAAAGTTGAATATAGTAATGACCAGTCGCGATGGTACATAGTACAGTGTAGCCGATTTCAACTTACAAAAAGACCAGGCAAAAATGCAAAATTGGAAAAACTGTTCCAGTGCTGCTGGTAAGAGACTAATCCGACGTATTTTGTGACGACAAATCGAATGGTGCAAACCGCCTTGCTCTCCGACCAATACTTTTGGCTGTAGTGACAATTGAATGATCATTTATGTCATAATCACGTGCCCAGCAACGGCTCTTACTCCATGGAAACCAGGGAAATGTGCATATTTTTAACAGCTGCCGATGCCTGGCCCAATTCCGCATCTTTTGGCACCTTATTCATGTGGGTCTGTGGTCAGTTGTACTTTTTACAGCAGACTGTATCAAGTACCTTGCTTTTCTTATGTACAAATGGTGTGGTTTTTCTACACGTAGATAAAGACATTGAGAATGTCTTGGACTTAGAAGTAAGACAATTGCTGGGTGAGTTAAATGGGCTTGGCCCAAAGATTTCAGGTCTTCTGGGCTACCGAAGGGCACATAACTTATAGTCAAAAGTTGAATATAGTAATGACCAGTCGCGATTGTACAGAGTACAGTGTAGCCGATTTCAATTAACAAAAAGACCAGGCAAAAATGCAAAAGTGGAAAAACTGTTCCAGTGCTGCTGGTAAGAGGCTAATCCGACGTATTTTGTGACGAGAAATCGAATGGTGCAATCCGCGTTGCTCTCCGACCAATACTTTTGGCTGTAGCGACAATTGAATGATCATTTATGTCATAATCACGTGCACAACAACGGCTCTTACTCCATGGAAACCAGGGAAATTTGCAATTTTTCAACAGCTGCCGATGCCTGGCTCAATTCCGCATCTTTTGGCACTTTATTCATGTGGGTCTGTGGTCAGTTGTACCTTTTACAGCAGACTGTATCAAGTACCTTGCTTTTTTTATGTACAGATGGTGTGGTTTTTCTACACGTAGATGAAGACATTGAGATTGTCTAGGACTTAGAAAAAAGACAATTGCTGGGTGAGTTAAATGGGCTTGGCCCAAAGATTTTAGGTCTTCTGGGCTACCGAAGGGCACATAACTTATAGTCAAAAGTTGAATATAGTAATGACCAGTCGCGATTGTACAGAGTACAGTGTAGCCGGTTTCCATTAACAAAAAGACCAGGCAAAAATGCAAAAGTGGAAAAACTGTTCCAGTGCTACTAGTAAGAGGCTAATCCGACGTATTTTGTGACGACAAATCGAATGGTGCAATCCGCGTTGCTCTCCGACCAATACTTTTGGCTGTAGCGACAATTGAATGATCATTTATGTCATAATCACGTGCGTAGCAACGGCTCTTACTCCATGGAAACCAGGGAAATTTGCAATTTTTCAACAGCTGCCGATACCTGGCTCAGTTCCGCATCTTTTGGCACCTTATTCAATTGGGTCTGTGGTCAGTTGTACCTTTTACAGCAGACTGTATCAAGTACCTTGCTTTTTTTATGTACAGATGGTGTGGTTTTTCTACACGTAGATAAAGACATTGAGATTGTCTTGGACTTAGAAGTAAGACAATTGCTGGGTGAGTTAAATGGGCTTGGCCCAAAGATTTTAGGTCTTCTGGGCTACCGAAGAGCACATAACTTATAGTCAAAAGTTGAATATAGTAATGACCAGTCGCGATTGTACAGAGTACAGTGTAGCTGGTTTCAATTAACAAAAAGACCAGGCAAAAATGCAAAAGTGGAAAAACTGTTCCAGTGCTACTAGTAAGAGGCTAATCCGACGTATTTTGTGACGAGAAATCGAATGGTGCAATCCGCGTTGCTCTCCGACCAATACTTTTGGCTGTAGTGACAATTGAATGATCATTTATGTCATAATCACGTGCGTAGCAACGGCTCTTACTCCATGGAAACCAGGGAAATTTGCAATTTTTCAACAGCTGCCGATGCCTGGCTCAATTCCGCATCTTTTGGCACTTTATTCATGTGGGTCTGTGGTCAGTTGTACCTTTTACAGCAGACTGTATCAAGTACCTTGCTTTTTTATGTACAGATGGTGTGGTTTTTCTACACGTAGATAAAGACATTGAGATTGTCTAGGACTTAGAAAAAAGACAATTGCTGGGTGAGTTAAATCGGCTTGGCCCAAAGATTTTAGGTCTTCTGGGCTACCGAAGGGCACATAACTTATAGTCAAAAGTTGAATATAGTAATGACCAGTCGCGATTGTACAGAGTACAGTGTAGCCGGTTTCAATTAACAAAAAGACCAGGCAAAAATGCAAAAGTGGAAAAACTGTTCCAGTGCTACTAGTAAGAGGCTAATCCGACGTATTTTGTGACCACAAATCGAATGGTGCAATCCGCGTTGCTCTCCGACCAATACTTTTGGCTGTAGTGACAATTGAATGATCATTTATGTCATAATCACGTGCCCAGCAACGGCTCTTACTCCATGGAAACCAGGGAAATTTGCAATTTTTCAACAGCTGCCGATGCCTGGCTCAATTCCGCATCTTTTGGCACCTTACTGAAGTGGGTCAGTGTTCAGTTGTACTTTTTACAGCAGACTGTATCAAGTACCTTGTGTTTTTCACGTACAAATGGTGTGGTTTTTCTACACGTAGATAAAGACATTGAGATTGTCTTGGACTTAGAAGTAAGACAATTGCTGGGTGAGTTAAATGGGCTTGGCCCAAAGATTTTAGGTCTTCTGGGCTACCGAAGGGCACATAACTTATAGTCAAAAGTTGAATATAGTAATGACCAGTCGCGATTGTACAGAGTACAGTGTAGCCGATTTCAATTAACAAAAAGACCAGGCAAAAATGCAAAAGTGGAAAAACTGTTCCAGTGCTACTAGTAAGAGGCTAATCCGACGTATTTTGTGACGAGAAATCGAATGGTGCAATCCGCGTTGCTCTCCGACCAATACTTTTGGCTGTAGCGACAATTGAATGATCATTTATGTCATAATCACATGCGTAGCAACGGTTCTTACTCCATGGAAACCAGGGAAATTTGCAATTTTTCAACAGCTGCCGATGCCTGGCTCAATTCCGCATCTTTTGGCACCTTACTGAAGTGGGTCAGTGTTCAGTTGTACTTTTTACAGCAGACTGTATCAAGTACCTTGTGTTTTTCATGTACAAATGGTGTGGTTTTTCTACACGTAGATAAAGACATTGAGATTGTCTTGGACTTAGAAGTAAGGGAATTGCTGGGTGAGTTAAATGGGCTTAGCCCAAACATTTGACGTCTTCTGGGCTACCGAAGGGCACATAACATATAGTCAAAAGTTGAATATAGTAATGACCAGTCGCGATGGTACAGAGTACAGTGTAGCCGATTTCAATTAACAAAAAGACCAGGCAAAAATGCCAAAGTGGAAAACTGTTCCAGAGCTGGTGGTAAGAGGCTAATCCGACGTATTTTGTGACGAGAAATCGAATGGTGCAATCCGCGTTGCTCTCCGACCAATACTTTTGGCTGTAGCGACAATTGAATAATCATTGATGTCATAATCACGTGCACAACAAACGGCTCTTACTCCATGGAAACCAGGGAAATTTGCAATTTTCAACAGCTGCTGATACCTGCCTCAATTCCGCATCTTTTGGCACCTTATTCATGTGGGTCTGTGGTCAGTTGTACTTTTTACAGCAGACTGTATCAAGTACCTTGTGTTTTTATGTACAAATGGTGTGGTTTTTCTACACGTAGATAAAGACACATTGAGAATGTCTTGGACTTAGAAGTAAGACAATTGCTGGGTGAGTTAAATGGGCTTGGCCCAAAGATTTCAGGTCTTCTGGGCTACCGAAGGGCACATAACTTATAGTCAAAAGTTAAATATAGTAATGACCAGTCGCGATTGTACAGAGTACAGTGTAGCCGGTTTCAATTAACAAAAAACCAGGCAAAAATGCAAAAGTGGAAAAACTGTTCCAGTGCTACTAGTAAGAGGCTAATCCGACGTATTTTGTGACGAGAAATCGAATGGTGCAATCCGCGTTGCTCTCCGACCAATACTTTTGGCTGTAGTGACAATTGAATGATCATTTATGTCATAATCACGTGCCCAGCAACGGCTCTTACTCCATGGAAACCAGGGAAATTTGCAATTTTTCAACAGCTGCCGATACCTGGCTCAATTCCGCATCTTTTGGCACCCTATTCAATTGGGTATGTGGTCAGTTGTACTTTTTACAGCAGACTGTATCAAGTACCTTGTGTTTTTTATGTACAAATGGTGTGGTTTTTCTACACGTAGATAAAGACATTGAGATTGTCTTGCACTTAGAAGTAAGACTATTGCTGGGTGAGTTAAATGGGCTGAGCCGAAAGATTTGACGTCTTCTGGGCTACCGAAGGGCACATAACTTATAGTCAAAAGTTGAATATAGTAATGACCAGTCGCGATTGTACAGAGTACAGTGTAGCCGATTTCAATTAACAAAAAGACCAGGCAAAAATGCAAAAGTGGAAAAACTGTTCCAGTGCTGCTGGTAAGAGGCTAATCCGACGTATTTTGTGACGAGAAATCGAATGGTGCAATCCGCGTTGCTCTCCGACCAATACTTTTGGCTGTAGCGACAATTGAATGATCATTTATGTCATAATCACGTGCGAAGCAACGGCTCTTACTCCATGGAAACCAGGGAAATTTGCAATTTTTCAACAGCTGCCGATGCCTGGCTCAATTCCGCATCTTTTGGCACCTTACTGAAGTGGGTCAGTGTTCAGTTGTACTTTTTACAGCAGACTGTATCAAGTACCTTGTGTTTTTCACGTACAAATGGTGTGGTTTTTCTACAAGTAGATAAAGACATTGAGATTGTCATGCACTTAGAAGTAAGACAATTGCTGGGTGAGTTAAATGGGCTTGGCCCAAAGATTTTAGGTCTTCTGCGCTACCGAAGGGCACATAACTTATAGTCAAAAGTTGAATATAGTAATGACCAGTCGCGATTGTACATAGTACAGTGTAGGCGATTTCAATTAACAAAAAGACCAGGCAAAAATGCAAAAGTGGAAAAACTGTTCCAGTGCTACTAGTAAGAGGCTAATCCGACGTATTTCGTGACGAGAAATCGAATGGTGCAATCCGCGTTGCTCTCCGACCAATACTTTTGGATGTAGCGACAATTGAATGATCATTTATGTCATAATCACGTGCCCAGCAACGGCTCTTACTCCATGGAAACCAGGGAAATTTGCAATTTTTCAACAGCTGCCGATACCTGGCTCAATTCCGCATCTTTTGGCACCCTATTCAATTGGGTCTGTGGTCAGTTGTACTTTTTACAGCAGACTGTATCAAGTACCTTATGTTTTTTATGTACAAATGGTGTGGTTTTTCTACACGTAGATAAAGACATTGAGATTGTCTTGCACTTAGAAGTAAGACTATTGCTGGGTGAGTTAAATAGGCTGAGCCGAAAGATTTGACGTCTTCTGGGCTACCGAAGGGCACATAACTTATAGTCAAAAGTTGAATATAGTAATGACCAGTCGCGATTGTACAGAGTACAGTGTAGCCGATTTCAATTAACAAAAAGACCAGGCAAAAATGCAAAAGTGGAAAAACTGTTCCAGTGCTGCTGGTAAGAGGCTAATCCGACGTATTTTGTCACGAGAAGTCGAATGGTGCAAGCCGCGTTGCTCTCCGACCAATACTGTTGGCTGTAGTGACAATTGAATGATCATTTATGTCATAATCACGTGCCCAGCAACGGCTCTTACTCCATGGAAACCAGGGAAATTTGCAATTTTTCAACAGCTGCCGATGCCTGGCTCAATTCCGCATCTTTTGGCACTTTATTCATGTGGGTCTGTGGTCAGTTGTACCTTTTACAGCAGACTGTATCAAGTACCTTGCTTTTTTTATGTACAGATGGTGTGGTTTTTCTACACGTAGATAAAGACATTGAGATTGTCTAGGACTTAGAAGTAAGACAATTGCTGGGTGAGTTAAATGGGCTTGGCCCAAAAGATTTTAGGTCTTCTGGGCTACCGAAGGGCACATAACTTATAGTCAAAAGTTGAATATAGTAATGACCAGTCGCGATTGTACAGAGTACAGTGTAGCCGGTTTCAATTAACAAAAAGACCAGGCAAAAATGCAAAAGTGGAAAAACTGTTCCAGTGCTACTAGTAAGAGGCTAATCCGACGTATTTTGTGACGAGAAATCGAATGGTGCAATCCGCGTTGCTCTCCGACCAATACTTTTGGGCTGTAGCGACAATTGAATGATCATTTATGTCATAATCACGTGCGTAGCAACGGCTCTTACTCCATGGAAACCAGGGAAATTTGCAATTTTTCAACAGCTGCCGATGCCTGGCTCAATTCCGCATCTTTTGGCACCTTACTGAAGTGGGTCAGTGTTCAGTTGTACTTTTTACAGCAGACTGTATCAAGTACCTTGTGTTTTTCACGTACAAATGGTGTGGTTTTTCTACAAGTAGATAAAGACATTGAGATTGTCATGCACTTAGAAGTAAGACAATTGCTGGGTGAGTTAAATGGGCTTGGCCCAAAGATTTTAGGTCTTCTGCGCTACCGAAGGGCACATAACTTATAGTCAAAAGTTGAATATAGTAATGACCAGTCGCGATTGTACATAGTACAGTGTAGGCGATTTCAATTAACAAAAAGACCAGGCAAAAATGCAAAAGTGGAAAAACTGTTCCAGTGCTACTAGTAAGAGGCTAATCCGACGTATTTCGTGACGAGAAATCGAATGGTGCAATCCGCGTTGCTCTCCGACCAATACTTTTGGATGTAGCGACAATTGAATGATCATTTATGTCATAATCACGTGCCCAGCAACGGCTCTTACTCCATGGAAACCAGGGAAATTTGCAATTTTTCAACAGCTGCCGATACCTGGCTCAATTCCGCATCTTTTGGCACCCTATTCAATTGGGTCTGTGGTCAGTTGTACTTTTTACAGCAGACTGTATCAAGTACCTTGTGTTTTTTATGTACAAATGGTGTGGTTTTTCTACACGTAGATAAAGACATTGAGATTGTCTTGCACTTAGAAGTAAGACTATTGCTGGGTGAGTTAAATAGGCTGAGCCGAAAGATTTGACGTCTTCTGGGCTACCGAAGGGCACATAACTTATAGTCAAAAGTTGAATATAGTAATGACCAGTCGCGATTGTACATAGTACAGTGTAGCCGGTGTCAATTAACAAAAAGACCCGGCAAAAATTCAAAAGTGGAAAAATTTTTCCAGTGCTACTAGTAAGAGGCTAATCCGACGTATTTTGTGACGAGAAATCGAATGGTGCAATCCGCGTTGCTCTCCGACCAATACTTTTGGCTGTAGCGACAATTGAATGATCATTTATGTCATAATTACGTGCGTAGCAACGGCTCTTACTCCATGGAAACCAGGGAAATTTGCAATTTTTCAACAGCTGCCGATACCTTGCTCAATTCCGCATCTTTTGGCACCTTATTCATGTGGGTCTGTGGTCAGTTGTACTTTTTACAGCAGACTGTATCAAGTACCTTGTGTTTTTTATGTGCAAATGGTCTGGTTTTTCTACACGTAGATAAAGACATTGAGATTGTCTTCGACTTAGAAGTAAGACAATTGCTGGGTGAGTTAAATGGGCTTGGCCCAAAGATTTCAGGTCTTCTGGGCTACCGAAGGGCACATAACTTATAGTCAAAAGTTGAATATAGTAATGACCAGTCGCGATTGTACATAGTACAGTGTAGCCGGTGTCAATTAACAAAAAGACCCGGCAAAAATTCAAAAGTGGAAAAATTGTTCCAGTGCTACTAGTAAGAGGCTAATCCGACGTATTTTGTGACGAGAAATCGAATGGTGCAATCCGCGTTGCTCTCCGACCAGTACTTTTGGCTGTAGTGACAATTGAATGATTATTAATATCATAATCACGTGCACAACAACGGCTCTTACTCCATGGAAACTAGGGAAATTTGCAATTTTTCAACAGCTGCCGATACCTGGCCCAATTCCGCATCTTTTGGCACCTTATTCATGTGGGTCTGTGGTCAGTTGTACTTTTTACAGCAGACTGTATCAAGTACCTTGTGTTTTTTATGTACAAATGGTGTGGTTTTTCTACACGTAGATAAAGACATTGAGATTGTCTTCGACTTAGAAGTAAGGCAATTGCTGGGTGAGTTAAATGGGCTTAGCCCAAACATTTGACGTCTTCTGAGCTACCGAAGGGCACATAACATATAGTCAAAAGTTGAATATAGTAATGACCAGTCGCGATTGTACAGAGTACAGTGTAGCCGATTTCAATTAACAAAAAGACCAGGCAAAAATGCAAAAGTGGAAAAACTGTTCCAGAGCTGCTGGTAAGAGGCTAATCCGACGTATTTTGTGACGAGAAATCGAATGGTGCAATCCGCGTTGCTCTCCGACCAATACTTTTGGCTGTAGCGACAATTGAATAATCATTTATGTCATAATCACGTGCACAGCAACGGCTCTTACTCCATGGAAACCAGGGAAATTTGCAATTTTTCAACAGCTGCCGATACCTGGCTCAATTCCGCATCTTTTGGCACCTTATTCATGTGGGTCTGTGGTCAGTTGTACTTTTTACAGCAGACTGTATCAAGTACCTTGTGTTTTTTATGTGCAAATGGTCTGGTTTTTCTACACGTAGATAAAGACATTGAGATTGTCTTGGACTTAGAAGTAAGACAATTGCTGGGTGAGTTAAATGGGCTTGGCCCAAAGATTTCAGGTCTTCTAGGCTACCGAAGGGCACATAACTTATAGTCAAAAGTTGAATATAATAATGACCAGTCGCGATGGTACATAGTACAGTGTAGCCGATTTCAACTTACAAAAAGACCAGGCAAAAATGCAAGAGTGGAAAAACTGTTCCAGTGCTGCTGGTAAGAGCCTAATCCGACGTATTTTGTGACGACAAATCGAATGGTGCAAACCGCCTTGCTCTCCGACCAATACTTTTGGCTGTAGTGACAAGTGAATGATCATTTATGTGATAATCACGTGCCCAGCAACGGCTCTTACTCCATGGAAACCAGGGAAATTTGCAATTTTTCAACAGCTGCCGATGCCTGGCTCAATTCCGCATCTTTTGGCACCTTATTTAATTGGGTCTTTGGTCAGTTGTACTTTTTACAGCAGACTGTATCAAGTACCTTGTGTTTTTTATGTACAAATGGTGTGGTTTTTCTACACGTAGATAAAGACATTGAGATTGTCTTCGACTTAGAAGTAAGACAATTGCTGGGTGAGTTAAATGGGCTTGGCCCAAACATTTGACGTCTTCTGAGCTACCGAAGGGCACATAACATATAGTCAAAAGTTGAATATAGTAATGACCAGTCGCGATTGTACAGAGTACAGTGTAGCCGATTTCAATTAACAAAAAGACCAGGCAAAAATGCAAAAGTGGAAAAACTGTTCCAGTGCTGCTGGTAAGAGACTAATCCGACGTATTTTGTGACGAGAAATCGAATGGTGCAAACCGCGTTGCTCTCCGACCAATACTTTTCGCTGTAGCGACAATTGAATGATCATTGATGTCATAATCACGTGCCCAGCAACGGCTCTTACTCCATGGAAACCAGGGAAATTTGCAATTTTTCAACAGCTGCCGATACCTGCCTCAATTCCGCATCTTTTGGCACCTTATTCATGTGGGTCTGTGGTCAGTTGTACTTTTTACAGCAGACTGTATCAAGTACCTTGTGTTTTTTATGTACAAATGGTCTGGTTTTTCTACACGTAGATAAAGACATTGAGATTGTCTTGGACTTAGAAGTAAGACAATTGCTGGGTGAGTTAAATGGGCTTGGCCCAAAGATTTCAGGTCTTCTGGGCTACCGAAGGGCACATAACTTATAGTCAAAAGTTGAATAGAGCAATGACCAGTCGCGATTGTACAGAGTACAGTGTAACCGGTTTCAATTAACAAAATGACCAGGCAAAAATGCAAGAGTGGAAAAACTGTTCCAGTGCTGCTGGTAAGAGGCTAATCCGACGTATTTTGTCACGAGAAATCGAATGGTGCAAACCGCGTTGCTCTCCGACCAATACTTTTGGCTGTAGTGACAATTGAATGATCATTTATGTCATAATCACGTGCACAGCAACGGCTCTTACTCCATGGAAACCAGGGAAATTTGCAATTTTTCAACAGCTGCCGATACCTGGCTCAATTCCGCATCTTTTGGCACCTTATTCATGTGGGTCTGTGGTCAGTTGTACTTTTTACAGCAGACTGTATCAAGTACCTTGTGTTTTTTATGTACAAATGGTGTGGTTTTTCTACACGTAGATAAAGACATTTAGATTGTCTTGCACTTAGAAGTAAGACAATTGCTGGGTGAGTTAAATGGGCTTGGCCCAAAGATTTCAGGTCTTCTGGGCTACCGAAGGGCACATAACTTATAGTCAAAAGTTGAATATAGTAATGACCAGTCGCGATTGTACATAGTACAGTGTAGCCGGTGTCAATTAACAAAAAGACCAGGCAAAAATGCAAAAGTGGAAAAACTATTCCAGTGCTGCTGGTAAGAGGCTAATCCGACGTATTTTGTGACGACAAATCGAATGGTGCAAACCGCGTTGCTCTCCGACCAATACTTTTGGCTGTAGTGACAAGTGAATGATCATTTATGTGATAATCACGTGCCCAGCAACGGCTCTTACTCCATGGAAACCAGGGAAATTTGCAATTTTTCAACAGCTGCCGATGCCTGGCTCAATTTCCGCATCTTTTGGCACCTTATTTAATTGGGTCCTGTGGTCAGTTGTACTTTTTACAGCAGACTGTATCAAGTACCTTGTGTTTTTTATGTACAAATGGTGTGGTTTTTCTACACGTAGATAAAGACATTGAGATTGTCTTCGACTTAGAAGTAAGACAATTGCTGGGTGAGTTAAATGGGCTTAGCCAAACATTTGACGTCTTCTGAGCTACCGAAGGGCACATAACATATAGTCGAAAAAGTTGAATATAGTAATGACCATTCGCGATTGTACAGAGTACAGTGTAGCCGATTTCAATTAACAAAAAGACCAGGCAAAAATGCAAAAAGTGGAAAAACTGTTCCAGAGCTGCTGGTAAGAGGCTAATCCGACGTATTTTGTGACGAGAAATCGAATAGTGCAATCCGCGTTGCTCTCCGACCAATACTTTTGGCTGTAGCGACAATTGAATAATCATTTCATAATCACGTGCACAGCAACGGCTCTTACTCCATGGAAACCAGGGAAATTTGCAATTTTTCAACAGCTGCCGATACCTGGCTCAATTCCGCATTTTTTGGCACCTTATTTATGTGGGTCTGTGGTCAGGTGTACTTTTTACAGCAGACGGTATCAAGTACCTTGTGTTTTTTATGTGCAAATGGTGTGGTTTTTCTACACGTAGATAAAGACATTGAGATTGTCTTCGACTTAGAAGTAAGGCAATTGCTGGGTGAGTTAAATGGGCTTGGCCCAAAGATTTGACGTCTTCTGGGCTACCGAAGGGCACATAACATATAGTCAAAAGTTGAATATAGTAATGACCAGTCGCGATTGTACAGAGTACAGTGTAGCCGATTTCAATTAACAAAAAGACCAGGCAAAAATGCAAAAGTGGAAAAACTGTTCCAGAGCTGCTGGTAAGAGGCTAATCCGACGTATTTTGTGACGAGAAATCGAATGGTGCAATCCGCGTTGCTCTCCGACCAATACTTTTGGCTGTAGTGACAATTGAATGATCATTTATGTCATAATCACGTGCACAGCAGCGGCTCTTACTCCATGGAAACCAGGGAAATGTGCAATTTTTCAACAGCTGCTGGTGCCTGGCTCAATTCCGCATCTTTTGGCACCTTACTGAAGTGGGTCAGTGTTCAGTTGTACTTTTTACAGCAGACTGTATCAAGTACCTTGTGTTTTTATGTACAAATGGTGTGGTTTTTCTACACGTAGATAAAGACATTGAGATTGTCTTGGACTTAGAAGTAAGACAATTGCTGGGTGAGTTAAATGGACTTAGCCCAAAGATTTCAGGTCTTCTGGGCTACCGAAGGGCACATAACTTATAGTCAAAAGTTGAATATAGAAATGACCAGTCGCGATTGTACAGAGTACAGTGTAGCCGATTTCAATTAACAAAAAGCCCAGGTAAAAATGCAAAAGTGGAAAAACTGTTCCAGAGCTGCTGGTAAGAGGCTAATCCGACGTATTTTGTGACGAGAAATCGAATGGTGCAATCCGCGTTGCTCTCCGACCAATACTTTTGGCTGTAGTGACAATTGAATGATCAATTATGTCATAATCACGTGCCCAGCAACGGATCTTACTCAATGGAAACCAGGGAAATTTGCAATTTTTCAACAGCTGCCGATGCCTGGCTCAATTCCGCATCTTTTGGCACCTTAATGATGTGTGTCTGTGGTCAGTTGTACTTTTTACAGCAGACTGTATCAAGTACCTTGTGTTTTTCACGTAGAAATGGTCTGGTTTTTCTACACGTAGATAAAGACATTGAGATTGTCTTGCACTTAGAAGTAAGGCAATTGCTGGGTGAGTTAAATGGGCTTAGCCCAAAGATTTCAGGTCTTCTGGGCTACCGAAGGGCACATAACTTATAGTCAAAAGTTGAATATAGTAATGACCAGTCGCGATTGTACAGAGTACAGTGTAGCCGATTTCAATTAACAAAAAGACCATGTAAAAATGCAAAAGTGGAAAAACTGTTCCAGTGCTGCTGGTAAGAGGCTAATCCGACGTATTTTGTGACGAGAAATCGAATGGTGCAATCCGCGTTGCTCTCCGACCAATACTTTTGGCTGTAGCGACAATTGAATGATCATTTATGTCATAATCACGTGCACAGCAACGGCTCTTACTCCATGGAAACCAGGAAAATTTGCAATTTTTCAACAGCTGCCGATGCCTGGCTCAATTCCGCATCTTTTGGCACCTTACTGAAGTAGGTCAGTGTTTAGTTGTACTTTTTACAGCAGACTGTATCAAGTACCTTGTGTTTTTCAAGTACAAATGGTGTGGTTTTTCTACACGTAGATAAAGACATTGAGATTGTCTTGCACTTAGAAGTAAGTCAATTGCTGGGTGAGTTAAATGACCTTAGCCCAAAGATTTCAGGTCTTCTGGGCTACCGAAGGGCACATAACTTATAGTCAAAAGTTGAATATAGTAATGACCAGTCGCGATTGTACAGAGTACAGTGTAGCCGATTTCAATTAACAAAAAGACCAGGCAAAAATGCAAAAGTGGAAAAACTGTTCCAGTGCTGCTGGTAAGAGACTAATCCGACGTATTTTGTGACGAGAAATCGAATGGTGCAAACCGCGTTGCTCTCCGACCAATACTTTTCGCTGTAGCGACAATTGAATGATCATTGATGTCATAATCATGTGCCCAGCAACGGCTCTTACTCCATGGAAACCAGGGAAATTTGCAATTTTTCAACAGCTGCCGATACCTGCCTCAATTCCGCATCTTTTGGCACCTTATTCATGTGGGTCTGTGGTCAGTTGTACTTTTTACAGCAGACTGTATCAAGTACCTTGTGTTTTTTATGTACAAATGGTGTGGTTTTTCTACACGTAGATAAAGACATTGAGATTGTCTTGGACTTAGAAGTAAGACAATTGCTGGGTGAGTTAAATGGGCTTGGCCCAAAGATTTCAGGTCTTCTGGGCTACCGAAGGGCACATAACTTATAGTCAAAAGTTGAATAGAGCAATGACCAGTCGCGATTGTACAGAGTACAGTGTAACCGGTTTCAATTAACAAAATGACCAGGCAAAAATGCAAGAGTGGAAAAACTGTTCCAGTGCTGCTGGTAAGAGGCTAATCCGACGTATTTTGTCACGAGAAATCGAATGGAGCAAACCACGTTGCTCTCCGACCAATACTTTTGGCTGTAGTGACAATTGAATGATCATTTATGTCATAATCACGTGCACAGCAACGGCTCTTACTCCATGGAAACCAGGGAAATTTGCAATTTTTCAACAGCTGCCGATACCTGGCTCAATTCCGCATCTTTTGGCACCTTATTCATGTGGGTCTGTGGTCAGTTGTACTTTTTACAGCAGACTGTATCAAGTACCTTGTGTTTTTTATGTACAAATGGTGTGGTTTTTCTACACGTAGATAAAGACATTTAGATTGTCTTGCACTTAGAAGTAAGACAATTGCTGGGTGAGTTAAATGGGCTTGGCCCAAAGATTTCAGGTCTTCTGGGCTACCGAAGGGCACATAACTTATAGTCAAAAGTTGAATATAGTAATGACCAGTCGCGATTGTACATAGTACAGTGTAGCCGGTGTCAATTAACAAAAAGACCCGGCAAAAATTCAAAAGTGGAAAAATTGTTCCAGTGCTACTAGTAAGAGGCTAATCCGACGTATTTTGTGACGAGAAATCGAATGGTGCAAACCGCGTTGCTCTCCGACCAATACTTTTGGCTGTAGCGACAATTGAATGATCATTTATGTCATAATTACGTGCGTAGCAACGGCTCTTACTCCATGGAAACCAGGGAAATTTGCAATTTTTCAACAGCTGCCGATACCTGGCTCAATTCCGCATCTTTTGGCACCTTACTGAAGTGGGTCAGTGTTCAGTTGTACTTTTTACAGCAGACTGTATCAAGTACCTTGTGTTTTTCATGTACAAATGGTGTGGTTTTTCTACACGTAGATAAAGACATTGAGATTGTCTTCGACTTAGAAGTAAGGCAATTGCTGGGTGAGTTAAATGGGCTTAGCCCAAACATTTGACGTCTTCTGGGCTACCGAAGGGCACATAACTTATAGTCAAAAGTTGAATATAGTAATGACCAGTCGCGATGGTACATAGTACAGTGTAGCCGATTTCAACTTACAAAAAGACCAGGCAAAAATGCAAAATTGGAAAAACTGTTCCAGTGCTGCTGGTAAGAGGCTAATCCGACGTATTTTGTGACGAGAAATCGAATGGTGCAAACCGCGTTGCTCTCCGACCAATACTTTTGGCTGTAGTGACAAGTGAATGATCATTTATGTGATAATCACGTGCCCAGCAACGGCTCTTACTCCATGGAAACCAGGGAAATTTGCAATTTTTCAACAGCTGCCGATACCTGCCTCAATTCCGCATCTTTTGGCACCTTATTCATGTGGGTCTGTGGTCAGTTGTACTTTTTACAGCAGACTGTATCAAGTACCTTGTGTTTTTTATGTACAAATGGTGTGGTTTTTCTACACGTAGATAAAGACATTGAGATTGTCTTGGACTTAGAAGTAAGACCAATTGCTCGGTGAGTTAAATGGGCTTGGGCCCAAAGATTTCAGGTCTTCTGGCTACCGAAGGGCACATAACTTATAGTCAAAAGTTGAATAGAGCAATGACCAGTCGCGATTGTACAGAGTACAGTGTAACCGGTTTTAATTAACAAAATGACCAGGCCAAAAATGCAAGAGTGGAAAAACTGTTCCAGTGCTGCTGGTAAGAGGCTAATCCGACGTATTTTGTGACGAGAAATCGAATGGTGCAAACCACGTTGCTCTCCGACCAATACTTTTGGCTGTAGTGACAATTGAATGATCATTTATGTCATAATCACGTGCACAGCAACGGCTCTTACTCCATGGAAACCAGGGAAATTTGCAATTTTTCAACAGCTGCCGATACCTGGCTCAATTCCGCATCTTTGGCACCTTATTCATGTGGGTCTGTGGTCAGTTGTACTTTTTACAGCAGACTGTATCAAGTACCTTGTGTTTTTTATGTACAAATGGTGTGGTTTTTCTACACGTAGATAAAGACATTTAGATTGTCTTGCACTTAGAAGTAAGACAATTGCTGGGTGAGTTAAATGGGCTTGGCCCAAAGATTTCAGGTCTTCTGGGCTACCGAAGGGCACATAACTTATAGTCAAAAGTTGAATATAGTAATGACCCAGTCGCGATTGTACATAGTACAGTGTAGCCGGTTGTCAATTAACAAAAAGACCAGGCAAAAATTCAAAAGTGGAAAAATTGTTCCAGTGCTACTAGTAAGAGGCTAATCCGACGTATTTTGTGACGAGAAATCGAATGGTGCAATCTGCGTTGCTCTCCGACCAATACTTTTGGCTGTAGCGGACAATTGAATAATCATTTATGTCATAATCACGTGCACAGCAACGGCTCTTACTCCATGGAAACCAGGGAAATTTGCAATTTTTCAACAGCTGCCGATACCTGGCTCAATCCGCATCTTTTGGCACCTTATTCATGTGGGTCTGTGGTCAGTTGTACTTTTTACAGCAGACTGTATCAAGTACCTTGTGTTTTTTATGTGCAAATGGTCTGGTTTTTCTACACGTAGATAAAGACATTGAGATTGTCTTCGACTTAGAAGTAAGGCAATTGCTGGGTGAGTTAAATGGGCTTGGCCCAAAGATTTGACGTTTTCTGGGCTACCGAAGGGCACATAACATATAGTCAAAAGTGAATATAGTAATGACCAGTCGCGATGGTACATACTACAGTGTAGCCGATTTCAATTTACAAAAAGACCAAGGCAAAAATGCAAAATTGGAAAAATTGTTCCAGTGCTGCTGGTAAGAGGCTAATCCGACGTATTTTGTGACGACAAATCGAATGGTGCAAACCGTGTTGATCTCCGACCAATACTTTTTGGCTGTAGTGACAATTGAATGATCATTTATATCATAATCACGTGCACAACAACGGCTCTTACTCCATGGAAACCAGGGAAATTTGCAATTTTCAACAGCTGCCGATACCTGGCCCAATTCCGCATCTTTTGACACCTTATTCATGTGGGTCTGTGGTCCAGGTTGTACTTTTTACAGCAGACTGTATCAAGTACCCCCCTTGTGTTTTTTATGTACAAATGGTGTGGTTTTTCTACACGTAGATAAAGACATTTAGATTGTCTTGCACTTAGAAGTAAGACAATTGCTGGGTGAGTTAAATGGGCTTGGCCCAAAGATTTCAGGTCTTCTGGGCTACCGAAGGGCACATAACTTATAGTCAAAAGTTGAATATAGTAATGACCAGTCGCGATTGTACATAGTACAGTGTAGCCGGTGTCAATTAACAAAAAGACCAGGCAAAAATGCAAAAGTGGAAAAACTATTCCAGTGCTGCTGGTAAGAGGCTAATCCGACGTATTTTGTGACGACAAATCGAATGGTGCAAACCGCGTTGCTCTCCGACCAATACTTTTGGCTGTAGTGGACAAGTGAATGATCATTTATGTGATAATCACGTGCCCAGCAACGGCTCTTACTCCATGGAAACCAGGGAAATTTGCAATTTTTCAACAGCTGCCGATGCCTGGCTCAATTCCGCATCTTTTTGGCACCTTATTTAATTGGGTCTGTGGTCAGTTGTACTTTTTACAGCAGACTGTATCAAGTACCTTGTGTTTTTTTATGTACAAATGGTGTGGTTTTTCTACACGTAGATAAAGACATTGAGATTGTCTTCGACTTAGAAGTAAGACAATTGCTGGGTGAGTTAAATGGGCTTAGCCCAAACATTTGACGTCTTCTGAGCTACCGAAGGGCACATAACATATAGTCAAAAGTTGAATATAGTAATGGACCATTCGCGATTGTACAGAGTACAGTGTAGCCGATTTCAATTAACAAAAAGACCAGGCAAAATGCAAAAGTGGAAAAACTGTTCCAGAGCTGCTGGTAAGAGGCTAATCCGACGTATTTTGTGACGAGGAAATCGAATAGTGCAATCCGCGTTGCTCTCCGACCAATTACTTTTGGCTGTAGCGACAATTGAATAATCATTTATGTCATAATCACGTGCACAGCAACGGCTCTTACTCCATGGAAACCAGGGAAATTTGCAATTTTTCAACAGCTGCCGATACCTGGCTCAATCCGCATCTTTTGGCACCTTATTTATGTGGGTCCTGTGGTCAGGTGTACTTTTTACAGCAGACGGTATCAAGTACCTTGTGTTTTTATGTGCAAAATGGTGTGGTTTTTCTACACGTAGATAAAGACATTGAGATTGTCTTCGACTTAGAAGTAAGGCAATTGCTGGGTGAGTTAAATGGCTTGGCCAAAGATTTGACGTCTTCTGGGCTACCGAAGGGCACATAACATATAGTCAAAAGTTGAATATAGTAATGACCAGTCGCGATTGTACAGAGTACAGTGTAGCCGATTTCAATTAACAAAAAGACCAGGCAAAAATGCAAAAGTGGAAAAACTGTTCCAGAGCTGCTGGTAAGAGGCTAATCCGACGTATTTTGTGACGAGAAATCGAATGGTGCAATCCGCGTTGCTCTCCGACCAATACTTTTGGCTGTAGTGACAATTGAATGATCATTTATGTCATAATCACGTGCACAGCAGCGGCTCTTACTCCATGGAAACCAGGGAAATGTGCAATTTTTCAACAGCTGCTGGTGCCTGCTCAATTCCGCATCTTTTGGCACCTTACTGAAGTGGGTCAGTGTTCAGTTGTACTTTTTACAGCAGACTGTATCAAGTACCTTGTGTTTTTATGTACAAATGGTGTGGTTTTTCTACACGTAGATAAAGACATTGAGATTGTCTTGGACTTAGAAGTAAGACAATTGTTAAATGGACTTAGCCCAAAGATTTCAGGTCTTCTGGCTACCGAAGGGCACATAACTTATAGTCAAAAGTTGAATATAGAAATGACCAGTCGCGATTGTACAGAGTACAGTGTAGCCGATTTCATTAACAAAAGCCCAGGTAAAAATGCAAAAGTGGAAAAAACTGTTCCAGAGCTGCTGGTAAGAGCTAATCCGACGTATTTTGTGACGAGAAATCGAATGGTGCCAATCCGCGTTGCTCTCCGACCAATACTTTTGGCTGTAGTGACAATTGAATGATCAATTATGTCATAATCACGTGCCCAGCAACGGATCTTACTCAATGGAAAACCAGGGAAATTTGCAATTTTTCAACAGCTGCCGATGCCTGCTCAATTCCGCATCTTTGGCCCTTAAGATGTTGTCTGTCAGTTGTACTTTTTACAGCAGACTGAATTCAAGTACCTTGTGTTTTTCACGTAGAAATGGTCTGGTTTTCTACACGTAGATAAAGACATTGGAGATTGTCTTGCACTTAGAAGTAAAGCAATTGCTGGTGAAGTTAAATTGGTCTTAGCCCCAAAGAAATTCAGTCTTCCAACAGCATACATATCTAGATAATGACCAGGTAGAGTTGTACAGAGTACAGTTGTAGCCGATTTCAATTAACAAAAAGACTCATGTAAAAATGCAAAAGTGACCAAAACTGTTCCAGTGACTGCTTGGTAAGAGGCTAATCCGACGTATTTGTGACGCAGAAATCGAATGTGCAATCCCTTGCTCCGTGCTCTCGACCAATACTTTGGCTGTAGCGACAATTTGAATGATCATTTATGTCATAACACGTCACAGCATCCCTTACTCCATGAAACCAGGAAAATTTGCAATTTTTCAACAGCTGCCGATGCCTGGCTCATTCCGCATCTTTGGCACCTTACTGAAGTAGGTCAGTGTTTAGTTGTACTTTTTACAGGCAGACTGTATCAAGTACCTTGTGTTTTTCAAGTACAAATGGTGTGGTTTTTCTACACGTAGATAAAGACATTGAGATTGTCTTGCACTTAGAAGTAAGTCAATTGCTGGTGAGTTAAATGACCTTAGCCCAAAGATTTCAGGTCTTCTGGGCTACCGAAGGGCACATAACTTATAGTCAAAAGTTGAATATAGTAATGACCAGTCGCGATTGTACAGAGTACAGTGTAGCCGATTTCAATTAACAAAAAGACCAGGCAAAAATGCAAAAGTGGAAAAACTGTTCCAGTGCTGCTGGTAAGAGACTAATCCGACGTATTTTGTGACGAGAAATCGAATGGTGCAAACCGCGTTGCTCTCCGACCAATACTTTTCGCTGTAGCGACAATTGAATGATCATTGATGTCATAATCATGTGCCCAGCAACGGCTCTTACTCCATGGAAACCAGGGAAATTTGCAATTTTTCAACAGCTGCCGATACCTGCCTCAATTCCGCATCTTTTGGCACCTTATTCATGTGGGTCTGTGGTCAGTTGTACTTTTTACAGCAGACTGTATCAAGTACCTTGTGTTTTTTATGTACAAATGGTGTGGTTTTTCTACACGTAGATAAAGACATTGAGATTGTCTTGGACTTAGAAGTAAGACAATTGCTGGGTGAGTTAAATGGGCTTGGCCAAAGATTTCAGGTCTTCTGGGCTACCGAAGGGCACATAACTTATAGTCAAAAGTTGAATAGAGCAATGACCAGTCGCGATTGTACAGAGTACAGTGTAACCGGTTTCAATTAACAAAATGACCAGGCAAAAATGCAAGAGTGGAAAAACTGTTCCAGTGCTGCTGGTAAGAGGCTAATCCGACGTATTTTGTCACGAGAAATCGAATGGAGCAAACCACGTTGCTCTCCGACCAATACTTTTGGCTGTAGTGACAATTGAATGATCATTTATGTCATAATCACGTGCACAGCAACGGCTCTTACTCCATGGAAACCAGGGAAATTTGCAATTTTTCAACAGCTGCCGATACCTGGCTCAATTCCGCATCTTTTGGCACCTTATTCATGTGGGTCTGTGGTCAGTTGTACTTTTTACAGCAGACTGTATCAAGTACCTTGTGTTTTTTATGTACAAATGGTGTGGTTTTTCTACACGTAGATAAAGACATTTAGATTGTCTTGCACTTAGAAGTAAGACAATTGCTGGTGAGTTAAATGGGCTTGGCCCAAAGATTCAGGTCTTCTGGGCTACCGAAGGGCACATAACTTATAGTCAAAAGTTGAATATAGTAATGACCAGTCGCGATTGTACATAGTACAGTGTAGCCGGTGTCAATTACCAAAAAGACCCGGCAAAAATTCAAAAGTGGAAAAATTGTTCCAGTGCTACTAGTAAGAGGCTAATCGACGTATTTTGTGACGAGAAATCGAATGGTGCAAACCGCGTTGCTCTCCGACCAATACTTTTGGCTGTAGCGACAATTGAATGATCATTTATGTCATAATTACGTGCGTAGCAACGGCTCTTACTCCATGGAAACCAGGGAAATTTGCAATTTTTCAACAGCTGCCGATACCTGGCTCAATTCCGCATCTTTTGGCACCTTACTGAAGTGGGTCAGTGTTCAGTTGTACTTTTTACAGCAGACTGTATCAAGTACCTTGTGTTTTTCATGTACAAATGGTGTGGTTTTTCTACACGTAGATAAAGACATTGAGATTGTCTTCGACTTAGAA